>NC_056732.1:583726059-583898559 GCF_019279795.1 Protopterus annectens
ACCCACAGTGTGGCATACTTTGTCCAGACGTCTTGCATTAACAGGTTGGGTGGTGTGATAATGATACATTTCCTGTACTGTTGACTGATTGTGCTGCATGATATGTTTGTGAAGACTTCAGGTTATGTATATATGCCATAGTTTAGTGGTAAATCACTTTGTGTATGGAGTGCAGGGTCATGGGTTCGAGCCTTGGAGAGACAGTTTATTTTGTTGCTGGGCAGAACAAAGGATGTTGGCTACAGAGTGATTAAGGCACTTTTAAGCAGCTGTAAGTGGGTTTGCATGCGTTTGCAAGATGGTAAGCACTGCCAAACACTGCTTATGTTTTCCTACAGTCAGTTAGCTTAGAATTTCTCAACCTGTATAGGCATAGCTTACCCCTGCGCAAACCCGCGTAAACCCACTTACTGCTGCTTAACAGTGCTTACTGCTGCTTAACCCCCATGCTAATTCCTTTAAAAGAAAACAAAAAGGGGTTGATAGGACAGTGGTGAAAAACGGGGCACAAAGAGGGAAAGACAGTAGGGAAAATAGCTAGGCATCTGCAGGAAGGGTATAGGAAAGTTAAATAGCTGCCCATTTCTTCTACAGCAACAGCTGTGCATATACACTATATTTGCAGGTACATTTGGACCCTCAAACCCCTGGGAGAGGGGTGAGGACAACATATATAAATTGTGATGCCAATTAGACCAGATTACATGTGTCCACTGGACACGTGTGCGAAATGGACAGCTATGCATGGGGCGAGAATTTTTTGTGGGAACAGATTGCCTTTTTTTGGTTTTTTTTCAGGTGAGAGTGGGATGATGGGGAGGGGTAGTAGGTATATTTGGGGAGGTAGGTTGGGTAGGTTAACAGACTAGACACTCAAGATGCATACAGGGCTGGTACATGACACATGTGGGGGTAAACACCTTGTACGGGGAGGGTTGTTTGGAAGTCGCAAGCCCATGAGCCCCCAACTGGAAACAGTGGGACTGAGGTCCCCACCCATGGACAGTCATCACTGCACCTTCACGGTCTCAAAGGTGGCTGTGCTGGGGGCTGTGTAGGATGGGCAGGCTCACCCTCTAATAGCACCACTCGGCCCTCAAACTGGCATAGCCACTCTCGATACTCCAGATCGAGCTCCTTATGCACCACAGCCCGGACCTGTTGACACGTGACAGGTTCCACTCAGTGCCCACTCTGAGGGGGGGGTGAGCCCCATCCCCTGCAGCAGTTCCACCTGAAGGTGGTGCAGGGCCCACAGAGGAGGAGGTCCCAGTCTGGGCCCCAGATGTGCTGGTGCCCGGTGCTATGGCCAGCTGAAGTGGGACAGGTGGATCCGCTGGGACCGGCCTTCCCATACGAGCTGTGTTGTCACAGGTTTATGACAGATATGGGTTAGTAACAGTCAACATTATTCAGGATTAGTTATAACAGCATGCATAGGTATTCCCATTACCCCAACACACCAGATTTAACACAGTTGCAGAGCAAGCAGAACACATGCATATATGGAACAACAGTGGCCATTACAGGAGCGTGCAGGTTTCATTGATGGCAACAGGCCACCAATATGGGTGTATTTTCACATGGCACCTCCATAGAAACAAATGTGAATGTTTATAAATCATTAGGACATATGTCCCACTAAAAGTGCGGAGTGTACACATACCAGTTGAGGAGTGTCTTTGGGTTATTATGCACATATGGTAGGGGTGAATTAACAACTAATATATTCTTGTAGTTTTCACAACATTCTTAGTCACTGCAGTGGTCTTTCCCTTACATGTATTATTACACTACACAATGGCCTTATATTGCACACAGGTATCTTTATAAATTATTATATATGTGACCTGCGTCTTACATACAGGTGTGACAGGCTGCAGGTGTTAATGCAACATATGTTGAGAATTGCTGTCATACACTTTGGGTGAGGTGCTAGAATGACAGGTTTGCTTCCATATACATTCTCTGACTATGTACACATTTGAATATCAGTTATATGTCATTGACAGCTGCCTACGATGCTTGGAACATCACACTGGATTTTCAGGGGAACAGGGTACCAAGCTGGTGATATGGGCCATTTATCTGGACATGCTGGACAGATTGGAACAGTTGTGTGGCATGAATTTGCATACAACTTACATTTTGAATATTCTAGCAAATTCTGTACTGTTGTTGGGTGTAAGTATGCATACAGCTTTCTATCTTAACATTGTATCAAAATCTGTACAGTTGTGGGGTATGATTATGCATTCAACTTAGTAGCACTCCCAGGATTCAAACCCCTGCTGTGTGTGACAAAAGATTATAGCTAACATCACAGTACACTGCACTATCAGGGAATTGATGCAAAGCTTTCAACTGTTTTCTTTCTAAGTCTCTCTAACTTGCACAATATACCTGACCTCTTGGCACTTCCAACATTGTTATGCAAGACTTCATGCCCATTTTATCTGCATACCACAGTGTGGGTGACACTGCTTAAGATACAACATTACTATTTATAGTATGGAACAGATCAAAAACATATTATAGAAGAGTAAACAGAAGCACTCCAGGGGTTATACCTTTATTCACAGACTATTACACATTTATTTCTACTGGTACAACACTTTCTAAGGCTCGTATATTTATTTGTTATGACAGTACATGCAGACTGATTACTAACCTGCCTCACGACAAAACCTTTGCAGCCTAGCATCATGGGCTTGCTGGTTCGCAGCCTGCTCATCTGCAGCTGTCAGAGAAATGCAATGATATTTAGCCATACCTATCCATAGTATACACAAGCTAGGCAATTATTTACTACTTAGTAGAATGAGTATTTACTCAGTCCTGGAGCATTAGGCATCTGCTGAGACTCCTGGATCCACTATTCCAGTACATCCCCCATCTGCCGCTTCAGGTCAGCATGGTGGTGCCTGACCTGCTCACCAGTCTCAGGGATACCTGTGGCACTGGTGAGGTCACAGGCGAGACTGTCACAGGCCTCCGTTTTATACTGCGAGCCCTGGTACTGGCCCTGCAGTATTCTCTGATCATGGTGTTTTACCAAGAGTCATACCATGATTTTTCACTCCTAGATGGCCCAGCGCTGCCCTCTAAATCGAGTGCCTTCATCCACACCAGACATTCTGCCTGCAGAAGGAAGCTGCAACCAGTTATGGGTAGTATTCCTGCCTGTGGGGTTTAAATACGGCCATTTTCCTGCACTTCCCCATGATTGGCCAGTTTTGAAAAGGCTGAGCTATGAGCAGACCTGCTTACATGAGGTTGGCACTTCTTAAAGGGGTATACCACTGGACAGATTGAATTGGTTCCCCTACACATTGGTTACACTTACTAACTTGAGCCGTGCTGTGGTTAGCATTGCTTAATAGTTAATTAGCACTCTATCTGCCATTTGGCACTAATTTATTCTTCATTACAGGTTATATATGTGTCTGGTATCCATGATTCATGTGCACATCCACTGTATGGGGACCTGGGGGCTTTTACACTTTATTACAATAACACCTCAAATCTATGCTTACTGCAGTACTCCAGTTCACATATTTATGTTATGTAGCAGGTTATACCACTTCACACTGTACATAGATTCAGTTCACATGTTTGGTTTGATTTTCCTGTGGTGAGAATTAGTTTGCTGATACCTCATGAATATCTATTGCTATGATGATTTAGTGGTTAACTACTGTGACTATAGTGTACAGGGTCCTGAGTTTGAGCCTTGCAGAGGCAGTTTATTTTGTTGCTGGGCAGAACATGGGCCATTGGATCCAGAGTGATTAAGGCACATTAAAGTAGTTGTAAGTGGGTATGCGCGGGTTTGCTCGATGGTAAGCACTGCTAACCTCCGGTTACAGTTTTTTACACTCAGTTAGCTTCTAAATTGCTTAATCTGTGTAGGCAATGCTTACTCCCATGCAATCGCACTTAGACACGCTTACTACTGCTTATTTGTGCTTAAACCTGCTTACTAGTGCCTTATTCATTATGACACTGACACTTCACATGTGCATTTCATGCAGTACTCCAGTTCACATTTAAATGTTATTATGTAGGTTATACGGCAAAAAGATGTAAATATATGTTTATATACAGTTTTCACATGGAAAATGATATGTGCTGCAGTGGAACTCGAACCGGGAATGCCTGTTCGTTAGGCGGATGCTCTAACCACTACACTATTGCTGTGCTGCTTCATTTGCATATATATTCCTTGTTATCCTCTTCAGCCTTTTCAGCTGCATTAACCGTAACTAAGTGATGGGCAAACCCGTGCACCTATGGTTAGCTGTACTCGGGGTTTTAAAAAATAAATACAAGGGTTTCTTCATTTTATTTCAATGTACTGTTGCTGTTGAACACATGGGGACTGTTAGTGGAGCTATGCGGACACCTGTGAGTGGTTTCTCTCATTTATTTATGCTTTCTTCCATTCTGCTTTGCAGGGGCATGTTTATTCTCAGAACTCTGCTCTCAGACATACCCCCTGCACTCATCCATGCTCAGTGTAGGATTTGGAGCTCAGGTAGTGCGTCTTCATTAATATGCATGGTGCGCTGCCGTCCTCCTCTTAAATTGCCACCTACATGCAGGACTAGTTTAGTCCTGCATGGCAGATTAGTAAATCCAGGGGTCTGTGTTTACTGTGACTTATAAAATTTGGTTTAAGACCTATAACCTAAAGAATACTACCATTATAAAAATAGTTTGTTGCCATTTATTCTTCTTCCATAATTCATATGGTTCTAGAGATATGAACATTTGTTTGAAATGTGAGGACATATTCTGATTCTGTCAAAAGCTTAGGCTCCACCTATTGGAAGTTACAGAGCAAACGTCCTGAGCTCCATTGGAGCGAATGAGTTAACACTAAACTGATAGCCCTAGCCTATATCACTACCTTGTTCACTTGTTTTACTAGAAACAAGACTAATAAAACTGAAGACAGTAATCCCTACAAATTAAAACTACATTAATAGTTGGAGACATTAATATAATCCAATTTAGACAGCATACAAGGAACAGTTATCTCATTTTTCAAAAGATAAAATTTACTTCAATGGTATTAGAATCAACCAGACCTAACAAATTACCACAAAAATGTGTACACTTTGGGAATAGTCCTAACAAAAAATCCAGGAAAAAATCTAATACCCTAAGGTGTTTTTACCACAAACCAGCACTAAGTGTCAAATATTCTTCTACTCATCTAATAAAAACCTTAAGCACCTTATAATACCATGACTACTAAATGGCATCATGTTTTCTCCAAAGAAAACTTTATGACATAGCATCTGTCAGCTGAGGCCCACTACTCAATTTCATCATCATTTCTAGTTAAATAGTAAGTTAGTAAGTGCACAATTCCTTAATGACTAATAGGTACAGGGGTGAGAAAATGCAGCACATCCCAGAGCTAAAGCAATTAAGATACCTGATGGCTCCTCATAGTTTCATAGTTTCATAGTTTAGTACTAGGCTATCAGCCCTAGGGCATTTATAAGCCTAGCCATAGTGTATGTGGCTTTTGCCACCCCATGTAATGGTACAAAAGTATAGATTTAGTTTACTGTGCCTCTGTCTAGTAGTGACACAGAGATGACCCCTGGGGTAAACCTACGATCTCCCATCCACTCGTCAAGATTTCTCTTGAAGAGAGTCAGTGAGGGGCTCTGCCTAACATGAACTGGGATCCTGTTCCAGAGTGTGGGAAGCCTCTGAGTTATGAGTCTGTCCCTCCAGCATGTCCTATTCATATTTGTGCTGAGGTTTAGATCTTTAGCTCTCGTGGTTCTGATGGATTTGGATTTTTTGAGATGGAGCATGTCCATCAATTCCTGATTGGACATGGCCTTGTACATCAGGCATAGATCACCTCTGAGTAGGCAGCATGCTACTGAATAGAGCTGGAGTTTCTTTAGTCTGGCAGCATATGACATATGTTGAAGACCCTTTATCCTCTTGATGAGGTACTTTTGGGGTCTCCCCAGCTGCTGCATGTGCCGGGTGAGGTACATACCAAATGGGGCATTGTACTCAATCATGGGCCTGATAAGGGAGGAGTATAGGGGTACAATGACCTCCTTTGATCTGGATGTGAATCCCTTCATGATAAGGTGGGCAAGGTAGAAGGTCTTTCTAACCACTTTGGCAACGTGGGTGTCGAATGAGAGGTTACTGTCAACTTGGGTCCCCAGGTCTCTGATTACTTTTTCCGTACTCAGTGGGTTACTGCCTATGTGATAATTTGTGGGTACTTTGTTTTTCCCAAAGGGGATGACTATACATTTTTTGGCATTTAGTTTAAGGCCATGACTTCGGCACCAGTTGTCTGTCTCAGTAAGGCCTTTCTGTAGGATGCATGTGTCAGCTGGTGTATCGACTATTGCACCTAGTTTGCAGTCATCTGCGAACTTTGTCAGTCACAACCCTCCCGTGTTTGCTTTCACATCTGAGAAATAAATGCTGAACAAGAGGGGTCCCAGGACAGAGCCCTGTGGGACACCACTTGTGACTTGCTTTGGGTCTGACATAGCTCCAGTGATTTTGACTTTATGGGTTCTGTCCTTTAGCCAGTTTGCAACCCATCTTGTGACATATGGGTTTACATTTAAGCTGTTGAGCTTGTCTATGATGCCTGAGTGGGGTATTGTGTCGAAGGCTTTAGCCAAGTCCAGGTAGGCTGTATGGACTGCTTTGCCCTCATCAATGGCTCTAGTGACTGTTTCAAAAAAGTCAACCAGGTTCAAAAGGCAGGATCTGCCCTTTACAATGCCAAACTGGGTAGGATCAAGTGTCTGTAGGTCCCCGATGTCTCCGTTTATAAGTTCCATAATGATTCTTTCCATAGCTTTGCAGACAAGGCTGGTTAAGCTTATGGGGCGGTAGTTTCCAGGGTCTGTAGAGGAGCCTCCTTTGTGGAGTGGGACCACTGTTGCTGTATGCCAGTGTTCAGGTACATATCCTGTAGTAAGGCTAAGGTTAAACAGCATTCTTATGTGCGGGTTTAGCTCCTCTTGGAGATTATGTAGCACGCAACCTGGGATACCGTCAGGTCCCATAGATGCTGTGTTTTTAGCTTTGCTGAGAGCGGCTCTCACCTGGACATCTGAGATGACAGGGAGGTTACATTCAGCTGGGATAAATATTTCTTCTTTTGGAGGTGAGGGAGTGGAGAAGTTTGCACTGAACCTATCTGCCAGTATGTTGGCAATATCTGTGGGTTCAGTGTATTGTTTGTCGTTATGAGCTAACTCTGAGCATATCTGAGGGTTTTTGACCAGGTTTCTAACATAGCTGAAGAAGGCCTTATGGTTATCTTTAGTGTCCTTAGCGATTTTTCTCTCAAAGTTGGCTTTGGATGTTTTTATGAGTGAACATAGTTTTTTGCCAGTGCTGGTCAGAGATGCCTTCCCTTTATGGGATTTTGCTCTGTCTTGCAGTAGCTTCCTTCTTTTGTTATACAGTTTGTTTATGGCTGGGGTCCACCAGACAGGACGCCTGCCCTTGGTGGAGAGGGTCTTGGTTTTATTTGGGATTGCATGATCCATGCATTCTTGGAGATGTCTGTAGAAAGCATTTGTGAAGGATTCAGCATTGTGGGATGTGGTTTCCTCTGGCCCAGGGGGCTTAAAGGATACCATCTCAGTCTTGAGAAGTGTAAAGTCGGCCTTTGAGAAGTTTCTCACTATAGTCTTTTGTGCTGGGGGTGGAGGTGGGATATGAATATCCAGGGTGATTAGTTTGTGGTCAGATCTCACTAGTGAGGGGTATACTTCCGGTGTGGAGCATTTTGTCCCCATGTTTGTGATGATCAGGTCTAGTATATTTTCTCCCCTTGTGGGAGAGGTGACTAGTTGTCCCATTGCATTTGAGTTAATGAATTCCAGGAACCTTTGGGCTAGGGTGTTAGGGCTAGAATAATGCACCCACTCTATGTTAGGGTAGTTGAAGTCTCCCAATATGATGGTATTTGGAGAGACATTCATATCCTCCAATGTCTTCAGGAAGGCTGAATGGGGTTCCTGAAATTGGGAGGGTGGTCTGTAACATGCTACCAGTTGTATAGCAGTTTTGCCTACGGTTAGTAGCACCTGGATGGTCTCCGATGCTTCATGTGTTGCCACTAACCTGGAGGTGTGGGTGTCCTTGATGAATATGGACACTCCCCCTCCCTTTGTGGTACGGCCTGAGTTCTGGGGCCAAAATGCATGATAAGAGGTATAGCCTGGTAGAGCTGGGGTGCTCTCAGGAGCCTTGAACCAGATTTCAGTTACTGCACAGACATCGATGCTCTCCATACTGAGGAGTGCTTCCAGAGCCTGCATCTTGAGATTTAGACTTCTGGCATTGAGCAGCATTACCCTTAGTTTTTTTTCCATTTTTGTTTTCTTAGGAGGTGGGTTTGTCTTTTGAGCCTTGCCTAAAAAAGGCACTATGGGGGTGGCAAGAGCCTTAGCCAATATCCAGAAGCCCAGTGGTGACAGGTATAAGTTGTCCCTTGCGAAGCAGCGTGGCTTGTCCAGCATGTCATCCCAAGCAGACAGACATTGGATCCCCCTAGAATGACACCAGTAATTGAGCCAATTATTAAAGCTGATCATCTTGTCCTTGTATTGTGGCATCATTCTTGGTGAGGGCAAGATGCTGCTCAGGGTCAGGGTCATACCAGCCTGGGCTACATAATCAGAGAGCTCCTCTATGTCTCTTTTCATGTAGTCCAGGGAGGTACGTCTCAGGTCATTCATGCCGGCATGGACAATGACGGAGTCATATTTGTACTTGCTTTGGAGTGACCTGAGTGCATGTGTTATGTGGCGGATCCTAGCTCCCGACAGGCAGCTCACCGTTACCCTCTCCTTGTTCAGTCTGGTAAGCAGAACGTCAGTGTGTCTGACTATAGAGTCACCAATTACTAGTGTATCAGGCATGGTGTTTGGCCTTAAGGGCTGTGATTGTTTGACACACTGCTTTATTGAAGTATGTGTTTCATGTGTTATGTTTTGAGGTGGTGGATTTTTGGGTGTCTGCTTTGGGAGCCTCTGTTGTTTTGGTAAGTTTTTTATTAGAGCCTCCGAGTATGTCTTTGTGTTATTACGTGTTTCGTTTGCAATTGTGGTAGGTCTATGTGGGACTGGGTTTGCTGTGTGTGTGGTTACCTTCTCCTCCTGTCTGGTCTTGCCAGTCCTGAGTTGAGAGAGTTCAGCCTCCAGTTTGGCTATATAGTTGCATCTCTCACATGTATTTGTGTTTGTTGGGAGGAGGAGAAGGTTGTTTGTGCACATGAGACAATTGTAGCATTGTCTCAAGATTCCCAGATTAACCAGCTGAACCGGAGAGGATGCCAGTGATCCACCACTCGACATGCTAGAATAGTATAAGGGAGTGTTGTGCCTTTAAGGGAAGTGGGTATTCACAGGGCTGGTAGGTGGATGTAGTGCTTACTTTGGTTTGAGAGTGCTTACTTAGAAGAGAGGTTTTGAGAACAAGTGCTAGGCTTATAATATAGCGAGTAGACTGATAATTCTAAGAGTAGAGTTACTTAAGGGAAAATTTGAAGAGCAGACTTGGCGCAGCCAGAAAAAGTTTAACCTTGTTTAACCAGCGCTGCACTATGCACACAATCGCGCAAAGCCGCGCAAACGCGGATTTTAAACAGGGAACTTCAAAAGAGCTGGAAATGGTCCAAAACAACCAATTACTACAAGCTCTTGTGCTGAGGTCACTCCTTCAGGGACAGATAGGCTGCTCAAGGCTCCCCACTCCCACTGGTGAGCAAAGAAACTTCCTTCTATCCAAGTAAGGCAATGGACAACACAGGAACTACACCACAGCCCAGAATACAGCAAAGCCTGTATACTGGTCTAAACTAGTCGAGGAGAGGCGGGAAAACAAGGATTTTTTTTTTGTTTTTTTGTTTTTGTGATAGAAAGTACACAGAAATGCAGGAAACAGTAATAAATCAGTTACACAGGCTAGCACACTTTAGTGGGCAGCCTCAACAGTTAAATTTAACAAACAAACAAACTTTCGACCAATTTTCGACCAAATGTAACTTTAAGTGCAGATAATATATAATGCGACAAACAGCTAAAAAAACAGTTTAATCTTGTTCAAAGTAAGCAAGAGATGGTATTTTACGTAAAAAAACCAGCAAAAAAATACTTAAATCAGGAAAGTAGTTGCTTTTCTCAGTTCTCTGTTGCTAGGACCACTCTGCAGGACCACGAGGAGCTGTTTCTGAGTAGTATAGCCAGAAAAAAATGCTCAGAAGCGGATTTTAAACAAGGAACTTCAAAAGAGTTGGAAATGGTCCAAAACAACCAATTACTACAAGCTCTTGTGCTGTGGTCTCTCCTTCAGGGACAGATAGGCTGCTCAAGGCTCCCCACTCCCACTGGTGAGCAAAGAAACTTCCTTCTATCCAAGTAAGGCAATGGACAGCACAGGAACTACACCACAGCCCAGAATACAGCAAAGCCTGTATACTGGTCTAAACTAGTCGAGGAGAGGCGGGAAAACAAGGATATATATATATATATTGTTTTTGTGATAGAAAGTACACAGAAATGCAGGAAACAGTAATAAATCAGTTACACAGGTTCATAGGTTCATAGGTTTATACTAGGCTATCTGCCCTAAGGCATTTATAAGCCTAGCCCAAAGTTTTGTGGCTTACGCCACCCCTTATGTTAAAAAATACTGTGCCCATTAGTTTGTTGTGCCTCTGTCCAGCAGTGACATAGAGATGATTCCCAGGGTAAACCTACGATCTCCCATCCACCGGTCAAGATTTCTCTTGAACAGAGCCATCGAGGTGCTCTGCCTCACATGGACTGGGATTTTATTCCACAGCATAGAGAGTCTCTGGGTGACAACTCTATCCCTCCAGCATGTCCTATTTATATCCGTGCTAAGGTTTAAGTCGCTTGCTTTAGTGGATCTGGTAGATTTGGATTTTTTGAGGTGGAGCATGTCCATTAATTCTGGGTTGGACATGGCCTTGTATGTCAGGCACAGGTCACCTCTGAGCAAGCGGTATGCGACTGAATAGAGCTGGAGTTTCTTCAGTCTGGCAGCATATGACAGATTTTGGAGTCCCTTTATCTTTTTGGTGAGGAACTTTTGGGGTCTCTCCAATTGCTGCAGGTGTTGGGTGAGATACATCCCGAATGGGGCATTGTACTCGATCAATGGTCTGATAAGTGAAGAGTACAGGGGAACAATGACCTCACTTGATCTGGATGTGAATCCCTTCATGATCAGGTGGGCAATGTAGAAGGTCTTTCTAACCACTTTAGCAATGTGAGTGTCAAAAGAAAGGCCACTGTCAACCTGGGTCCCCAGGTCCCTGATAACCTCTTTTGTGCTTAATGGATTGCCACCTATATGGTAGCTTGGGGTTACCTTGTTTTTCCCGAAGGGTATGACTATACATTTTTTGGCATTTAACTTCAGGCCATGGCTCTGGCACCAGTTTTCAGTTTCCGTGAGACCCCTCTGAAAGATATCTGTGTCTGATGTACTTTCCACTATGGCGCCCAGTTTGCAGTCATCTGCAAACTTTGTCAGCCATAGTCCTCCTATGTTTGCCTGTACTTCTGAGAAGTAGATGCCGAACAACAGGGGGCCAAGGACTGAGCCCTGTGGGACACCACTTGTGACCAGCTTGGAGTCTGACATGGCGCCAGCAACTCTAACCCTGTGGGTTCTGTCCTTTAGCCAGTTTGCAACCCATCTTGTGACATATGGGTTTACATTTAAGCTGGTAAGTTTCTCTATAATACCCGAGTGGGGTATTGTGTCGAAAGCTTTGCAAGGTCAAGGTAGGCTGTATGGACTGCCTTTCCTCATCATTGGCCTTGGTGACTGTTTCGAAGAAGTCGACCAAGTTCAAAAGGCATGATCTGCCCTTGACAAAGCCAAACTGGGTCAGGTCCAATGTCTGCAAGTCCCCTATGTCTTTGTTTATGAGTTCCATTATGATCCTCTCCATAGCTTTGCAGACCAGGCTTGTTAAGCTTATGGGGCGGTAATTACCAGGGTCCGTAGAGGCACCACCTTTGTGGAGTGGGACCACAGTTGCCGTACGCCACTCCTTGGGCACGTATCCTGTGGTAAGGCTAAGATTAAACAGCTGCCTTATATGCGGGTTTAGTTCCTCATTGAGTTCTTGTAGCACACAGCTGGGGACACCATCCGGTCCCATTGATGCTGTGTTTTTAGCTTTAGAGAGAGCAGCTTTCACCTGCGCATTTGAGATGTCTGGGAGGCTACACTCCGCTGGGATAGTTATCTCTCCTTTTGGGGGGGAGAGGGGGGTGAAATTTGCACTGAACCTGTCTGCCAGTATGTTGGCAATGTCTGTGGGTTCAGCGATTTTTGTATCATTTTGGACTAATTCTGCGCATATCTGGGAGTTCCCACCCAGGTTTCTAACATAGCTGAAGAAGGCCTTATGATTGTCTTTTGAATCTATTGCAATTTTTCTCCCAAAGTTGGCCTTGGATGATTTTATGAGTGCTCGTATTTTTTTACTAATAATGATCAAGGGTGTCTTCTCTTTTATGGATTTTGCTCTATCATGTAACAGCTTTCTCCTCTTGTTGTAAAGTTTGTTTATGGCTGGGGTCCACCAGACTGGACGCTTGCCCCTGGTGGAAAGAGTCTTGGTTTTATTAGGGATTGCCTGATCCATGCAGTCCTGGAGGTGTTCGTAGAAGGCATTTGTAAGGGCTTCCGCAGCTTGGATTGTGGTTTCCACTGGCTCAGGGGCCTTGAAGGATACCACACCAGTCTTGAGTAGTGTGAAGTTTGCTTTAGAGAAGTTCTTCACTGTGGTCTTTTTTGTTTGGGGTGGGGTGGGATGTGGATTTCCAGTGAGATAAGTTTGTGATCTGATCTCACCAATGAGGGATATACTTCCGGTGTGGAGCATTTTGTCCCCATGTTTGTGATGATGAGATCTAGTATATTTTCTCCTCTTGTGGGAACAGTGACTAGTTGTTCCATGGCATTTGAATTTATGAACTCCAGGAACCTTTGGGCTAGAAAGTTGGGGCTTGAGTAATGTTCCCAGTCTATATTCGGGTAGTTGAAGTCACCCAATATAATGGTGTTTGGAGATACACTTATACCCTCCAGTGTCTTCAGGAAGTCTGTGTGGGGTTCCTGAGTTTGAGAGGGTTGCCTGTAGCATGCTACAAATTGTAGAGCAGTTTTGCCTATGGTTAATTGCACCTGGATGGTTTCCGATGCTTCGTGCGTTGCCACCAACCTGGAGGTGTGGGTATCCTTGATGAATATGGATACACCCCCTACTTTTGTGGTGTGGTCCGGGTTTTGGGGCCGGAACGCATGATATGAGGTAAAACCTGATAGTGCCGGGGTGCTCTCAGGAGCCTTGAACCAGGTTTCAGTCACAGCACAGACATCGATGTTCTCCATATTGAGAAGGGCCTCGAATGCGTGCATTTTGAAATTTAGACTTCTGGCATTGAGCAGCATTACCCTTAGTTTCTTCCCATTTTTGTTTTCTATGGTGGTAGGTTTAGAATTTGAGCCTTGCCTAAAAAAGGCACTATGGGGGTGGCAAGAGCCTTAGCCAATATCCGGAATCCCAGGGGTGACAGGTGCAAGCCGTCCCTTGCGAAGCAGCGTGGCATGTCAAGCATGTCATCCCAGGCAGACAGACACTCTATCCCCTTTGAATGACACCAGAAATTAAGCCAATTGTTAAAGCTGATCATCTTGTCTCCATGTTGTGGCATCATTCTTGGTGAAGGAAGGATACTGCTCAGGGTCAGGGTCATACCTGCCTGGGCTACATAATCAGAGAGCTCCTCTATGTCTCTTTTCATGTAGTCCAGGGAGGTACGTCTCAGGTCGTTCACACCAGCATGGACAATGACTGTGTCATATTTGTACTTGCTGTGGAGTGACCCGAGTGCTTGTGTTATGTGGTGGATTCTAGCACCCGATAGGCAGCTTACTGTGACCCTCTCCTTGTTCAGCCTGGTGAGTGGGACGTCAGTGTGTCTGACTATGGAGTCACCTATAACAAGTATGTTTGGTGTTGTATTTGGCCTTAAGGGCTGTGACTGCTTTGCACACTGATTTTGTGGTTTATGTGTTGCCTGTGGTGTGTCATGAGGTGGCAGTTGCTTGGATGTCTGCTTTGGAGGCTTCTGCTGTTTAGGTAAATTTTTGCTCAGAGCCTCCGAGTATGACTTTGTGTGTTTATGTGTTTGATTCATTGTTGTGATAGCTTTATGTGAGACTGGTTTTGTGGTGTGTGTAGCTGCCTTCTCCTCCTGTCTGGTCTTGCCAGTCCTCAGTTGAGAGAGCTCAGCCTCCAGTTTGGCTAAATAGCTGCATCTCTCGCAAGTATTTGTGTTATGTGGGAGGAGAAGAGGGTTGTCAGTTGTCAGGCTAGCACACTTTAGTGGGCAGCCTCAACAGTTAAATTTAACAAACAAACAAACAAACAAACTTTCGACCAATTTTCGACCAAATGTAACTTTAAGTGCAGATAACATATAAGGCAACAAACAGCTGAAAAAACAGTTTAAGCTTGTTCAAAGTAAGCAAGAGAAGGTATTTTAGGTAGAAAACAGCAAAAAAATACTTAAATCAGGAAAGTAGTCACTTTTCTCAGTTCTCTGTTGCTAGGACCATGTAGTACAGGAAAGCATACCATAGCCATTTTATGACTAAAACTACCTGATGCCACTGTATCCTCTGTTTAACCCCCCCCCCCCCCAGAGCTGTTCTAATACTCCTGTTAGAATTTTGGCTACACAGTAAGTGTGCAGAAGCTGGCACTGGTTGCTCAATGTGCTTGATTCTTCTGCTTCTTTCTCACCAAGGTTGCTGCCTTCTCTATAGAATCTGCATGCCTACCTTGTGTCGGCATGGATTTGGCAGATACTGCAGTTTCCTTCTACATCCCAAGGATATATATGAGGTAAACTGACAATCCTCCAAATTGCCTGTAAGTGTGCAGGCCATATCTATTTGTGTGTGAGTGTGTGCATGTGTGTGTGTGTGTGTGTGTGTGTGTGTGTGTGTGTGTGTGTGTGTGTGTGTGTGTGCATGTGCATGTGTGAGTGTGTGTGTTGTGCACATGCTTGTGTGTGTGTGTGTGTGTGTGTGTGTGTGTGTGTGTGTGTGTGTGTGTGTGTGCATCGTGCGTGCGTGTGTGTGTGTGTGTGTGTGTGTGTGTGTGTGTGTGTGTGTGTGTGTGTCTGAAGTCCATCCTGTGGCTGACTACCATTCTGTACAGGATTAGTTTCTTAACCTCACACAAACTGAATGCATGTAGGTTTTACCTTCCCTGCAACTCCAAATTGAGTTAAAATGGTAATGAGATCATAAAGGGAAGAATGAACAAAAAAACTTTACAGCAGTGAAGTTAATAATTCAGATGGCTAATAATGGTGATAACAGGGTGAAGAATTCCACTAATTAGCATGTTACTGAATACCTTACAATTCATACATATCATTTTTTTTATTTATTTAACATTTGTTTACCAGGAAAGTCTGACTGGGACAGAGCATATTTTCAGGGGAGGCCCAGTGAGAAATGCTCCAGGTTCATGTCTTTGGAATTTGGGAGGAAACAGGAGCATCTAGAAGAAACCCACTTGAATGCAGGGATGACATGTAGGCTCCACACAGAAGGCAGCCCAGCCAAGAATTGAACTGGAGAACCTATTGCTGTGATTCGATAATGCTAAACTCTGTACCACTGTGCAACCCATCTGTGTGGGCACATATTCATGCTTGCACACACACACACACACACACACACACACACACACACACACACACACACACACACACACACACACACACACACACCTGCACATTTACAGGTAATTTGGAAGATTGCCAGTTTGCCTCTTACAAAAACAAATTAAATGTATTGACTTCAAAGGCCATTCTTAGTCAAAGATGAGAGGCAAGAGATAGTTGAAAATTAGCTCAACACTTTCACTTAACGTACAGTGGGCAACTGGATATGTTCATTTTGAAGGGTATTTCTGACTTCTGTAATCCTCTTTTGTGCCTCCTGCCCAATGGTGCATTAAGTGTACCTTGGACACTGAGTGTTTTCAATCCATGGGCCACCCAACCCATACAATTATTTTTTGGAACATTCATCAGTCTTAATGTTCTTTTGGATTCCCCTTCCTGATTTATGACTATTTGGACTACTGTCATTGTAATCCATCAAATGTCCATAGCCATCAACTACAGCCACTTTACTGTGTATACCTAAAATATCTGATTGTGATAAAAACATGTCACAGTAAAATATTCCAACTTTTTACCTAAATGTTCACTAATTTTGAAAATCCAGAATAATGACTGTTTAGCTTGGTTATGCGTGCCAAACATAGTCATTCATATTCACAGACAATCCATGTACACATCAATTATAGCTCAACTGTTGAATATGTACACCTCAGATATTTGATTATAATAAAAATAAATAAACAATTATGGGCACAATGTATTTCAAGTTTGTTTTATGGAAACATAAAGTATTCCAACTTATTTCCCATAAATGCACAGTAGTCCTGCAAATCCAGACTGTTTAAACAGAGTAAACAAGAGGGTAAGTTACTTTCAGCCATAGACAAACTCCACCCAGCAGTTATAGACACTTTGCTGTATAAACCTCATACGATTTTCATAAAAATAATACCGCTCAATCTCTTAGTGTAAGAATTAGGGACACGTAAACAGCACTAAATACCATTCTACACAACTGTGTTTCCATTCAGTCATTACAATGCAATGAAGAAAAACTCCTCTATGTCTATATTCCTGGACGTGAGCTGTACTTGTACCATGTTGCTAAGGTCTGGAATTCCTTAACTGTTAGTATCAGGTCAATACACTCTCTGCAGCCTTTTAAAAACATTATAAAATACTTTCCAGCCAAACTGTGTCTCTCTTCTTGCTCAACCCCAGGATAACCTATATCCCTAAATATGAACATGCACCTATTCACTTCCACCTCCTTTTGCTCCCTTCCTCACTTCCTTACTTCAATCTATTTCTCCCACTGACTCTCTTTCTAAATATGCCATAACCCTGTTTTTTCTCTCACTTTCTGTTGCAGTTACTGTTTATATTATACTAATTTATCTTTAATTTCTCTAAAAAGTGCCTAAAATGTATTTAAATCTTAAATTATCAATAAGTTATACTTATTTCCCAGTTTTTGACATTACATCTAAGTTGTTATAATTATTTAAATTGTTGTTCTTAAAATATTTCTGTGATACTTAGATGTTTTTCTCCCGGGCATCTGCTGAAAATGGATACCATCCCAGTTGGATTTTCCTGGTAAGGCGAGTGTAATAATACATTGTTAGGGTACTGAACAGTTGCTATCAGGCAAACAACATGCACATACTTTGGTATGAACCCATGATCCTGTTAAATTATACATTCCCAACTATAGGATACTAGCAAAGCATTCTAGCAAAATAATTAACTCATTCTCTCCAATGAAGCACTTTTGGGTTTGTACTCTAACTCCCAGTGGGCATGGCCTCAGCCTTTAAAATTATGTTATTGCATCACAGTTCAAAAAATGTTCATATCTTTAGAGCCATAAGTGTTAACAGAAAACTGTAAATGACAGACCCTTCAGTGTAAAGTAACCTTTACAATGGCTGCATTAATTCAATTCTACTTCTTAAACTGGATTTAACAAACCATTATAACCATAGTAAATATGAATTGTGTAATGTATGTACAGCTTACAATATCTCAGTAACCATTCAATCAATGCACATACAGCTAACATCATTTTTTCATACAGTTGTTCTCTTTCATATGCAGCTAAGCGGTTCTGTCTGTATCACTTGACTGTTTAGATATTTAGAGAAATATGAAAATGATTTCAATATAAATAAATAGTACAAAAATAATATTCAATGTCTCTTTATCTGAACTAGACAGGGATAAAATATCAATGCAGTTATGTTTGCCATTGTGTAACCTTTAAGGTAAAATCTTCTAATACCCTGCATGCAGCGTATTTCTGGAATTATTAATGCAAATATGAACAAACAATATCTTACACATATAGGTGTCAGTAGGATGTAAATGTAGAAACACTTTGAGGTGTCACTATGTGATAGGTAACGAGTTAAGAGAGAAATGTTTGCCAAATACATTCCATGGGAATAGACAACCTACTATTAGGAAAACAAAACGCATGTACCTGTTTTCAAAATCATTACCTTTGACATAAATTATTCAATTTCATTGGCATGACTATAATATGCCACAACATAAAGTGCTCAGAGAAGGAGCAAATACACAGTAGTAATGTATATTTAGAATGAATGCAGCAGAATGTAAAATAAATGGGGAAGTACATAAAAGCAAGTGGGGAGTGAAAGCCAACAGTTAATATACGAATTAGTGCATAACGTCAGTGAGCCATATAGTCTGTAAGATGGATATTGCACACTAACACAGTTTTATACTTACATGGCATTATTACCATATGATAATGACAGTTGTCAGTACTGAGCAGGTGAGATCAGCATAGATTCAAACCCTGCCTGCCTAACGTACATTCACATGACTAGTTCAACAGCTAATGATACCACAAAAAAGTTATATAACTCCTGCCAGAAATCATACATATGAAAGTATAGAATCAGCAGTTTGTGTGTGAATGAATACGTGCACAGTACTGAGCGGGCAACAAGGAAAATGTCCATAGTACTGAGGAGACAACAAGGAGTATGTGCACAGAACAGAGTGGACAATAAGGAATGTGTGCACAGTACAGAGCAGATAAACGAAGAATATGTGCATAGTACTGGGCAGACAACAAGGAATATGTGTGCAGTACTGAGCAGTAATAAGGAATATGTGCATAGTACTGAGAGGACAACAAGGAATATGGGCATAGTACTGAGCAGTAATAAGGAATATGTGCATAGTACTGAGAGGACAACAAGGAATATGTGCAGAGTGCTACGTGGACAACAGGGAATATGTGCACAGCACTGAGCAGACAATAAGGAATATGTGCACGTACTGTGCAGACAACAAGGAATATGTTCACAGTATTGATCAGAAAAAAAGGAATATGTGCACAGTACTGAGCAGACAACAAGGAATATGTTCATAGTACTGAGCAGACAACAAAGAATAAATACGCAGTACTGAGTGGGCAACAAGGAATATGTGCACAGAACTGAGCAGACAAAAAGGAATATGTGCATAGTACTGAGCAGACAACAAGGGATATGTGCACAGCACTGAGCAGACAACAAAGAATACATATGCAGTACAGAGTGGGCAACAAGGAGTATGTCCACAGTACTGAGGAGACAACAAGGAATATGTGCACAATACTGAGCAGACAACAAGGAATATGTGCATAGTGCTGAGTGGGCAACGGGGAATATGTGCACAGCACTGGGCGGACAACATGGAATATGTGCATGTACAGAGCAGACAATAAGGAATATGTGTATAGTACTGAGCAGACAACAAGGAATGTGTTCATAGTATTGAGAAGACAACAAAGAATACATACACAGCACTGAGTGGGCAACAAGGAATATGTTCACAGCACTGAGCAGAAAAAAAGGAATATGTTCACAGTACTGAACAGACAACAAGGAATATGTGCATGTAATGAGCAGACAACAAGGAATGTATTCACAGTATTGTGAAGACAACAAGGAATATGTGCACAGCACTGAGCAGACAACAAGGAATATGTTCACAGTACTGAACAGACAGCAAGGAATATGTGCATAGTACTGAGCAGACAACAAGTATGTGCACAGCACTGAGCGGACAACAAGGAATATGTACATAGTACTGAGCAGACAACAAGGAATATGTTCATAGTGATGAGCAAACAGCAAGAAATATATGCATAGTACTGAGCAGACAACAAGGAATACGTGCATAGTTCTGAGCAGACAACAAGGGATATGTGCACAATACTGAGCAGACAACAAAGAATATGTGCATAGTACTGAGCAGACAAAAGGGATATGTGCATAGTACTGAGCAGACAACAAGGGATACGTGCACAGTACTGAGCAGACAACAAGGAATATGTGCAAAGTAATGAGCAGACAACAAGGGATATGTGCACAGTACTGAGCAGACAACAAGGAATATGTCCACAGTACTGAGCAAACAGCAAGGAATATGTGCATAATACTGAGCAGACATCAAGGAATATGTGCACAGTACTGAGCAGACAACAGGGGATATGTGCACAGTACTGAGCAGACAACAAAGAATATGTGCAGAGTACTGAGCAGACAACAAGGAATATGTGCATAGTACTGAGCAGACAACAAGGAATATGTGCATTGTACTGAGCAGACAAAAAGAAAATGTGCACAGTACTGAGCAGACAACAAAGGATATTTGCACAGCACTGAGCGGACAACAAGGAATATGTTCACAGTACTGAGCAGACAGCAAGGAATATGTGCATAGTACTGTGCAGACAACAAGGGATATGTGCACAGTACTGAGCAGACAACAAGTATCAAGAAAGTCTTGTGTGTGAATAGCACTTCAAGACTACATTAAGCTTGCAGTGGTTGATTGTCTGCTCTAAACTGAGTACATTATGTTTTTAGTTTGGTTTATTTGTTGGATTTTACGTGCACTTTTTGTCTTTTTCTATTGGTTTTGTGAATGAAGATGGTCATGTTTAAAAATTTATATATATATATGTATATAAATATATATATATATATATATATATATATATATATATATATATATATATATATATAGATAGATAGATATATTTTATATAGAAATAATATATATATAATTATAATATATAATCATATTACCAAATAAAGTGTATCACAGCACATTTCTGATATGTCATTTTTGTCTATAACCAATTGCTTTATTCAATGTTGCAATGTATATCTCATGGGATTTGACATGTGTTAGCTACTAACACCACACAATTGTTTGTGCAACGGTTGAGAGAAACTACACATTTGAAAGAATTATGACAGCAAGGGAAATGAGAATTGTGTAACAGATAATAATAATCATGAATCATAGCCCTTTAAATATCTTACATACATTTGGAATGTCACATCATGGTTTCAGTGAGCTGTGGAAGATGAGATATTTAACATAATAAATGTCTACACAACCTGTATTACTACTGTTTTTAACACATATTAACTCTAAGCTCCACTGCATGACAAGTAGCAGAGCTATACAGCCAAAGGCACATTTTCATCAGTTCTTGCCACAGAATAAGAAATTAGTATTCATATTTTCCAGTGGTAAATAGTGAATCTGCTTTGTGCAAACTGTTACACAACAGAAGATACAAAAACTGGGCATTGTGAAGCTGTGCTTGCTTACAAGTTCATACAGCAATTAAGGGATCAACATTCACTGCCCATCAAAAGTTAATGAAATATTTCATATCACTGCTGTTAAGTAAGCCATACCTACTTGCCACCAGTTGCTTTTTCTTGTATGATCTTACTAGGTGTGCAGTTCCAGATTTGAACACCTGTCTATTGAACTCACATTTCTAGACCTGTGCACTACCTGCTAACATGATAGCAGAAGTCATATCACAGATGTTAGATAGCACATAGTTGAAGGATCATCTTGAGCAAAGTGTTTTAATGCATATGGTTTCCCTTAAATGGGAGTATAACCCTTGGGGGATCAAAACCTCCCCCCTGTGAATTGCATGCAACAAATCAGTTGAGTAAGCAAATCCTGCCTGCTGTCAGTTGCCTGTTCTCTAGACCTGTACATTCACTGCTGATGTCACATTGTCATCATCATCAATCCCCCTTTTTCCCCACTTTCTACATGGGGACTGGGTGTTGTGTGAACTGTTGCCATATCTGTCTGTTTAATGCTACTCTTCTGCCTTCTTCGACACTCATGCTTTCTCTTGCAGTTTTGCAGTCTGCTGCAGGATTTTCTCCACATGGTCAGTACAAGCACCAATGTCCATCACCATAATCTTCTCCACCAGTCATGTCAGCTTCTGGCAGGTGAATTAATCATCACCTACACTGGCACTACTCCTGGTGCGTATCACTGAACAAGCCCTAGAGGCAGAGCAGCAGAGCTACCTGATACAGGTGGTGTAGGTAATGCAGATGTTGTGGAGGCAACACTGGCAGGTTATGACCTAGGAATGCTGTATGTCTGTGCTGCCAGCGGAGGAGCCGACATAGCCACATGTGGTGGAATGGTGGTTTGAGACACTGTGGCTGGTCTAGCTCTATATACTGCTTTTGATGAAGCAGTAATGAATGCTGCAAAGCAATGAAAGATAAAAGCAACAAAACATTAGAAATGATAGAAAGAGGGTGAGGACAGACATAAAGCAAATATTATAAATATTTCTTTAATGTTAACATCACAGTCATTACACATTTCACATACACTTTTAAGATTAATTACATGGGGATATAAATGTGTGAGGCTCTAAATTATTGTTTCACTAGTACTATAATATCTCTGTCTCTCACATTTAAAATCATTCCACAGAAATGTTAAGTATTTTACAAGTGGTTTATGAATAATAGATAATTACCCAAGTATTTTGCCTGACTTCATTTTACTTTAAGGTATGACTACAGGAAGTCAATATTGAAATATAAAATATGTATCACTCATATTTTATAGGAATGAACTCACATCCATCAGTCTTTAGTTAACAATGGACTAGTTCAATAGTACGCAAGTTAATCATATAGGTAGGCAGAGTTTGCAAATGTAAAATATGCATACCTTTATAATCTTCTGAAAACCACTTAGGGCATTCTGTATACATACCTGATAAACTAATGGTAAAATCAGTGCTAGTCTGACATGGACATCAGGGATACCTGAATTGATACTTAACCCTTGCATCTCTGAGGTGTTTCAGTCTATCTCTCCAAGTGTGCTTCCTGGTTTCCCTCAATCTCTGAGGTGTTTCAGTCTATCTCTCCAAGTGTGCTTCCTGGTTTCCCTCAATCTCTGTAAGGGCTACACATAAGAAAAAACAGTAATAAAGAATTAGGTGTGTGCTGACATGATATTTAAATTCTGTCCCTATTTTTGGGCCTTTGTCCCCCCTCCAATTATTTTAGCTTTTGTCCAGATTTTTTTGTTCTTAGAGTTTGAGACGTATGTCAGGGAAGTCAACCCTTGCAAACTCTCCATAGAGGTCACAGTTGTACCATATGTGAGAGTCATCAAACTGCCTGGGTGGCCTGCATACATATTTCAAATAACTTTGCTGATTACAGACCACCTAGCAGTTGATGGAATGATACCCTTGTGGTTCACATACTTCCTTCCCAGTTCATCAGGTGGAGTCTTTATTTCAATCTTGGTGCAGTGTATTTCCCTGTACTCAGGGAAATATGGTTATTCCATTGAATCCTTATATAATGCTAGATATTTCCTCTAGGGTATGCAGAAATCACATTATGCTCCCCCACATGTTGCAGCATTGCTTCAAAGAGCTGGCTGAGAAGTCTTGATTCAGAAGCTTATGAAACCCACAAAGTGCCATATGTAGGTCACTGAAAGTCTCTGAAGCTAAATTACATAAGGCTAGTATGGCTGCACATTCCTTAGTATCCACTGAGATAGGTCCACCACAATTCCTATGGGGCTGTAGACAGCGGTAGCACTTGTCCACTATTAGCAGTATGGTATCCCTGTCCACCAAGTAGCATTCTATTATTCTGATTTCATGCAGCCCATGTAAGCTAAAAATGGTCAGAAAACCTTACACCTTCAGAGGTGATGTCTGGCAACATCAGCAACAGCATCTTCTATCACAGCCTCTTGCAGGTAGAGGCTTAAATGACTGCTAACCCTTAACATATTTCAAAGAGTTCTGATGTCTGAATTAGAGCGTATAGCAGAATTAACAGCTAAAACAAGTGCAACGTGTTTGCACATGCTTTCTACATTTCTGAATCTGTTTTCCATGTTTTTTTACTTCATTAATATACATTATGGTTCATTACACAGTCATTAGTTTATAGCTCTGCTTACCCTTATTTTCAAACCAGCCATATTGTGTACAATTGTTTTAAGAATTGTACACACCTTCTCAAAAGTTTATGAATCCCAGCCTCAGTCTTGTAGGATGTTTAGTGATAGTTTTGAGAATGGTATTTTCATAATCAAAATTTTCAACAATATTTTCTTCTTAATTATGTTTTCCATAAAGTAACCCAGATGGATTTCCTTCTTCAAAAGGTCCGTAAAAGTTTCAATAGCCTCCAATAGCTGCAATTATCAACAGAAATAAAAGTGTGTAAGAAATGAAGAAATGAAGAAAATACACATTTAAGTACTGACATGAACTGAAAAAGAAAATGTCTGACTGTCTAGTTACCTGTTAGTCTTTAAATATTGCAGTGCTTACCACTAAGATCTGGATAAATAGCATGTAACATACTTAGATTCTCACTTTCTCAAATCATTTAGAATATTATTCATTTAAAAATTAGTTTATTCTGAAAAAAAAACACCAACATGGCCATTCTGCTTTGGGTTATATAAGAACTTTGAACAGCTAAGTTACTCATTTTCAAAAAACAATAAGGTTTTTCAGTAGTTGTCTCTGACAAATAATAATAACATAACCATTATTAGCAGTACATTTGTAATTAAATTTAGAGAAAAAAACATAGTCTAAAAGTAAGTTTCTAAGAATTATACATTGATTACAACAAATAAAAAATACAAAGTTGTATGAGCAGACTGGTTCCCAAACAACTAGTATTTGCAGAAAAATATAGAAAACACCAGACCACAGCAGATAGTATCAAATAAAGCTCCAAAGTTTAATCCACAGTACAAAAATGGTGAGCGCTTTCTTAGCCAGAGCTACTTCCTCAGACAACTCAATAAACTCCACAGGTATTTTTAAAAACAGCAACAGCCTATCAGTGTTAGTTCCCAATAAACAATTAGCTTAATAGCCACTGATTTAAAAGAGAAGCACTAGATAGAGACATAATATCGACTAATAAAACATTAAAATGAATAAAAATACATAAAAGTGCATATACAGAGACTTTACCTGCTTAGTGGCTTATTAACCAAAACTGGTTTAATGCAAACTTTATCATTCAGGCCTTTGCCCATGTTTGCATGGGCATGAACATGCCTAGCCGTGGCATTAGTTCCTGCCCCTCTGTTTATGCGATGTATGTGTTCCCTAATCCTATCATGAAACCTTCTTGTGGTCTTGCCCACATAGAATGAACAACATGTAGTACAGAAAGCTAGGTACACAATGTTAGTGGTATTACAATCAGCTGTAAGTCTGAAATAGGTAGTCTTTCCAGTGTCTGGATGTCTAAAGTGCCCTCTCTTGTCAATATATTGACAATAGTTACAGGAGTTATAGGGTTTCGTCACATATACGGGAGTGGTAGGTTGAACAAGCAATAGATGTTCAACCTACCACTCCCGTATATGGGACGAAACATTGTGTACCTAGCTTTCTGTACTACATACTAATGCCCTGGCTAGGCATGTTCTAGTATCAGGGACAACACACAACTTTCAATTCATGGTAATTGAGAAAGTTCAGCAAGGATGCAGAGGTGGTGCAATTAGGAATTTGGTAGAGACTAAAGAGCTTGAATGGATTATTAGGATGCATGCCAACATGGGCAAAAGCCTGAATGATAAAGTTTGTATTAAACCGGTTTTGGTTAATAAGCCACTATGCAGGTAAAGTCTCTATATATGCACTTTTATGTATTTTTATTCATTTTAATATTTATTAGTTGATATGTCTCTATCTAGTGCTTCTCCCTTAAATCAGTGGCTATTAAGCTAATTGTTTATTGGGAACTGACACTGATAGGCTTTTGCTGTTTTTAAAGATCACTGTGTAGTTTATTGAGTTGTCTGAGGAAGTAGCTCTGGCTATGAAAGCGCTCACCATTTTTGTACTGTGGATTAAACTTTGGAGCTTTATTTTATACTATCTGCTGTGGTCTGGTGTTTCCTATATTTTTCTGCAAATACAATTGATTACAGTTGATGAAACTGGGGATATACAGTCAGAATGAACTTTAATCCCAAAAGCACCATTAGCAGTTTACGTTAATTTAAACTGTCGCCAGATAAAGTAATTACACAGCTGTCATTAAGTTAGTGGATAATTCACTTTAACAGTATTATTTTGAGGAAGATATAACACTTTACCATGTTTGCCATTATGTAAATACGTCTAAAATGGAACATGAAGCACTTAATAATTTACAGAGAGACTCAAGTATTGCTATTCGACCAGCAGACAAGGGGGGGGATTAACGGTCATTATGGATAAGAAATATTATCTGGACAGCATTAATGACATGTTAAAGGATAATTCTACTTTTAAATCTGTTGATGTTGACATTATACAGAAGACTAGTTATGAGGTTACTAATTGTCTGAAGGATTGGTTTGACAATCAATTGATTAATAAAAATCTATTTGGATATTTTGTAGTAGAGCACCCAAGAGTACCAGTTTTGAATGGTTTACCAAAGGTGCATAAGTATCCTATGTGTCCCCCCTTCAGACCTATCGTAGATGGGAGTGGTAGGCTTACCGAACCACTATCCATCTATTTAGAGAAGCAGTTGAAAACAGTTTTATCAACATGCAAATCAGTATTAATTGATAGCAAAAACTTTTTACAAGACCTATATAGTTTTGTTGAAAACAGGACAGATAGGAACTTGGGCATGCTTGTCACTTTGGATGTAGCCTCTCTTTTTGCCTGTATCCCAAATGATGAAGGGATACAGATGATACAACAACTTATTACTAGTACAGGCATATATGATGCTAAGCACATGGAATTTTTATGCCTTATGCTGGAAATGGTATTGGAATACAATATGTTTACATTTGACAACATCTACCATATACAAACTTCAGGTGTAGCAATGGGCACTCCATGTGCGAATACTTATGCAAATCTAGTAATGGCAGCATGGGAGGAGAACATTATGTTCAAATTTAACAAGTATAAACAATCTGTTCCTTTTTATTGACGTTTTAATGATGACTTTTTTTTTCTATGGACAGGAGACCTGCTGGAGTTGTACCAATACATTGACATTTTGAATGTCAGTACTAGGTTCTTGAAATTGTCTTGTAATCACTCTGAAAGTTGTATTGAATGTTTGGATGTGATGATAGTTAAAGATAAGGATTAAAATATTGTCACAAAACTGCATAGAAAAGGATGTTATTGAACTACTTATGTATGTTGTGGCAGTATGCATCCTGGACACGTATTTTGTAATGTCCTTAAGGGACAGAATTTGAGAGCCAGTCATTTACATAATGACGATCAGGATTTTGAAAAATGTTTAGACACTATGAGAGCTGACTTTATATCCAGAGGTTATATGAAACAAGAGATAGGGCAAACTCAGCAGACTGTGAGACATTGTAGACAAACTGTAGGAAAACCATATTGTTCCTCTAACAGCAACGCTAGAATCCAGGATACACATAAAACGCACTCCCCTTTTTTAGCTTAACTTTCTCTAGCGATGAACAGCGAATTAGGGATATTATATTGAAACATTGGTCCATTCTTAGCACAGATACTGAAATTGGCTCTATTGTAGGCAGTAGACCCAGGTTTGGGTATGGGAATAAAAGTAACCTAAGACAAAAGCTATGTCATGTTAGACATCAGGTCTCTACAAATGAAGGAATGTCGGATGGGCGAACTAGGAAATGTAATAGCTGTGCCTATTGTATATTTATGGATGAGTCAACTTTTTATAAACATCCAATACATGGTAAAATATTTACACAATTTCCATTAGCTGACTGTAATACAAAGAATATGATTTATCTTGCACATTGCATACTATGCCAGTGTTTTTATGTTGGCAAAACTAACAGGTGATTAAAGGAAAGAATACGTGATCAACTATTGTTTACATAGCGGTATGAATTAAAGTGCCATAGCAAAACATGTTAATACTTTTGGTGATAAACATGGTTTTAAATTTTTGGTATTCGAAGTTACACAACAGAGTGTTAGACAGGGGGATTTGGTGAATATGACCTATCAGGCAGAGTTAAAATGGATTTTTAGACTCGGAGCGCAATATGCTCCTGGTCTCAATGAGCATATATACATTCAGCCCACATTAAGAGCCAGACCTCTTAAGAAAAAATTAATGTATTTTTATTATATTTTTTATTTTCATGTATTTTTATTTTGCTTTATTTTGGTTTTATGTTTAAGAAGCATTTTCAATATGTCTCTTTTATCTACATGTTAGTACAACCTTTTTAATATATTTTTTATATATGTACATGTTAGTGCAACTTTAACTTTATAACCAGGCTTTATTATCTAATTAATTAGTTACTGACTAGTTAGTAATTAGTGATGCAGCTTGTCACATGGTTAATTGATTTACTATATTAACAGGGTTGTGTTGTTAATTTAATGAAGACTTGATAAAGCTATATGCGAAAGCGCTTGTCTTGGTTTGTTTTCCTATAAAGCAGTATCTTGGAATTACTTTTGGATTTTGCCTTTGCTGTGGACCACTGTTGGCATTTTTTGGTGATTTTACTGTCTTGGTTTCACCAGTGGATTGCTTCCTTGGGTATCGTTTTTCAATTTTGTTAATAATGTTTGGCATTTTGCTTTAGTGAAACTTTGTTCTGCACTGAAAAAAATAAATGAACGAGTCCAACTCTCCATACAGTATTTAATAAAGGTATAATTCAACAGTAAAGAATGTACAAAAGAGCTTTTGTCCCTCCAAAGGAAACTTCATCCAATAAAATAATCCCTCCCCTCTAATTCCTTATATACAATTCAGCCTCAATTCAAATGTTTCCATTCAACCAATTATTACCAATACAAAATAAAATCTTAAAGGGACATTCACTAGTTTACCACATGTTACATACTTTCATGAAGACATAAAATATTATGCTAAATAGAATGCATCACCACCTGAAAAGTATGCTTTTGTTCACAAAATACATATTATTCATTTTAATAACATAAAAACAAATCAACTTTTTTTTAATTTAAAAATTCAGCTTTTTTTTCTTTCAAAACGGGGATAATTGATACCTAGTCACTTAATCCGGGTAGTAGTATAGCATTTAACCTTAACTGCCAAACTAGCTCCCTTTTCAGTAAAACTCTTTGCCAATCACCCCCTCTTGGATCAACCTTAAAGTTTTCTAAGATACCAAAAGAAAACCTCAGTTGATACACACACAGGAATATTTGTATAGTCCTCTTTCTTATTGTTTAGATCTTATAAATGTTCGTATATCCTTGTTTTAAATGACCTTTCTGTCTCCCCAATATAGAAGGCCAGACAGTTGTCACATTTGGCTAAATAAACAACCCAACTAGAGGTACAATTCCCATTCCTAAACACTACTTTACTATGCAATGTATTATCCAACTAAACTTCTACTTTTAATAATAAAACTACATTGTTTACAGCTACCACAAGGCAGCATACCCTTATCTGAATTTACTCAGTGGCCCCTTCCTTCTTCAAAAAGTTGTTTAAATTTTTTTTCCAGTTTTATATACAAAAAGTGGTTCTTGTCCCACCAACTCATACATTTTTTTACTAACCCTAAGGATGTTCCAATTTGTTCTTAGAATTTCTTTTATTCCCCTACTACACTGATTGTATTCCACCACAAAAGCTCTATCACAATGGCCATCTTGTGTTGTTTTAGATCTAACTGAATCTGTTCCCAACATAGGCTGGTATTTAGCCCCCCTCCTCTGTGTTCCTCTTTAATACAGACATCCACCATTTTCTCTGGGTAATCCCTTTCCACCAGCATTCTCTTTAACTTCATAAGTTTACCTCAAAAATCCTCTTGCATGGATGTCATTCTTGCTATCTGAATAGCCTGCCCTTTTACCAGGCTTTTTGTATGGACATATGAGTGTTTACTAGAAAAATGCAAATATGCATCAGAAAAGGTTTCCTTCCTAAATATATTTTACTTGAAGCCACACAGAGTGTGGGAAATCCAGGTATCCAAGTAACTAATACCTATTTTACTACAACTATAAGTAAACTTGAAATACCTAGAACAATTATTGAAGTAATCTACAAAATGGGGTATCTGCTCCTCCCCCCCGTCCCTCAAAATAAATACATCATCCAAAAACCTGACATACAGATGTAGATGCCAGGCATAAGGGCTAGAGAAAACAAACTCCTTTTCCCAGCCTAGCATAATAATGTTCGTAAAAACTGGGGGGCATGATGCGCCCATTGCTACACCTTTCGTTTGCTGGTAATACTCCCCTTTGAAATGCACAAAATTATTTTCCAGTACCAACACGATAAGATCAACCACTGTAGTCACCAGTGATTTTGGTATAGTGGACTGTTGGTCTAAGATGGTCCTAAAATATTCCAACCCCTCTTTCTTGAGAATTGGAGAAAACAAATCTACCACATCAATGATTAAAAAAATGAATCCTTCCTTCCACAAATTTTGCTTAAGTTTGCTCAAAACATCCCAAGAGTCCTTGACTAAATGAGGGGTGTTGACCACTTTTTCCTTGACCCAACTGTCTATTAACACTGCCATAGGGTAAGATTTAGATCCTTTAGCTGACACTATGGGTCTAAAAGGGGGATTTGTCACATCTTTATGGACCTTTGGGATCCCAAAAACATTTGGGATGATCAGTTTTGGTTGCTGCAAGAAATGATAAATATCTGGATTGATGTGATTGTCCAACAAATATTTTTCAAGATAGGAATCAATCCTCCAATATGCAATATTAATTTCATTTTTCGATATGAGGGAATATGTATCAGTATTGTACAATAACCCAGTCATAACATTCTTATAATCCTCAGCTTTAAAAATCATCATACTGGCCCCCTTATCTGGCTTCATTACTCTAATTTCCTTGTTGTTTCTTAAAGTTAGTAAAACTTCTTTCTGTTTCTTTATAAGGTTATGATATATTTTCTGATGCTGAGAAAACAGTTTATACATGTCTTCCATAACTACTTTCTCATACACTTCCAATATTCCATTTAAAGGGGGATTAAAGATGCTATGTTTTTTAGGGTGAAAAGAATCATTTTGTTTTTTGCCCATTAGTTTTCAACTGATCTCTGAAATATATGTTAAAATTCAATTCCATCACAAACAATTTTAACTCTAAAATAGAATTTGCCACATCTACTGGTCTAGTGGGAACATACTTAACCCCTTTTAAAAACAGGGAAAAATGTTCTTTAGTCAGTGTAATATTGGAGTAATTATAAATCTTAAAATCTTTGTAGGACCTAATAATACCATCAGTTTTGTAAACAATTACTTCCACACCTCCTGCCTGTAGTTATCCCTCTTCGGGTAATAATGTAGATTCTGCCCTAAATCCAGTAATTGCCTTGACTTGCTGGCTAGTCTTTCTAACTGGCATACTGGTTGAAAATCCTGTGGGTCTGGTGAAAAGGAATCAAGCTCATCCAACTCTCTCCCGTGCCCCCCTCCCCCACAACCATCTCAGGAACAGATGATACCTGGGCAGTCTCTCCACTACTAACCCCCTTCATAGTTATTTTTTTATTGTACAATTTCTGGGTGGTGTAAGATCTCTCCTGAAAGTATTGTTTAATATCCCTTTCAAGTTTTCGCTGTTTTTTTTACAGATTATTAAACTTCCTATCAACCCTGCCTAAAACTTTCTCATACATTGACTGATATTCACTAAATAGTAAATAATTTAAAATAGCTCTATTTAGTTGGTCAACTTCAGGCCCTAAAATATCCAATAATGCTTTATTGTATTGCAAAATCTTTGTAATTAATTCAAAACCACAGTTATTAAAAAACATATAATGTCAGCTACCATTTCTGTGTTATAACACAATCCAAAAGGAAATTTACACATTCGTAAAACCTTGTGGGACAATTTTCAATGTCAGACATTCTCTTAAACCCATCTCAATTTGTAAACATTTGAAATTCAATAGTTTCATTTCCGACATAAAAAAGCTCCTTTAATGTAGGATAATCTTTTGCAGTTTTAACAACTTCTGTTTGTCCAGGTTCCTTTCCACTACCATCAAAATCAAAAGTCTTGTCTATAATGTTTTTATAGGCAGGCAAAAATAGTGGCCTCATTCTTTCATGTCCATTAGTCCCAGACATTTTATTTTTGCATAGCGTATTTGCTTCAGAAGCATTATAGCTTCATAGATTAGTACTAGGCTAACTGCACTTGTGGGCCATTTTAAGCCTAGCCAATTACCCCATATGTGAATCAAACCCTGCACATTATGTTTGTAAAGTAAACACCATAAACATTATGCCAACCTCCCAACTTTATAGAATACAATGCCCCATTTTTTATGTACCTCTCAAGACATCTGCAACAACTGGAAAGGCCACAGAAAAACCTCAATAAAAAAATCACAGGCCTAAAGCAGATGCCCTATGCTGACCGTCTAAAAAACTCCAGCTATACTCTGTCGCATATCATCTACTCAGAGGCGATCTCTGCTTAACATACAAGGCCATGTCAAACCCAGAGCTGTTGGACATGCAACACTTAAAGAAATCCCAATCCTTCAGAGCCACACGCTCCAGGGATCTAAACCTTGTCATCACAATGAACAAAACATGCTGGAGGGATAGGTTCCTGACCCAAAGACTCCCCAGACTCTGGAATAGACTGCCCATACATGTCAAGCAGAACTCCTCTTTGGCCATCTTCTAAAAGGAACCTTGACAATTAGATGGGAGATAGGAAATTCAGCCCAGGGAACATGTCAGCCGCCCTACTAGACAGGGGTCCAGGGAAGTAAATATTGTGGGAAGAAATATACAGGGATTGTTATGGCTAGGCTTGTATAGGCCCTAGGGCCAATATCCTAATACCAACATTAAGGGACTCTGGCTAACAAAGTTCACAGATGACTGCAAATTGGAAGCCATTATTGAATCCCCAAATTATGTGGATATTCTACAAAAGGGCCTTACAGAAACAGATGCTTGGTGGCAGGGCCATGAGCTCAAGCTCAATACCAAGAAATGTATAGTTATCTCCTAAGGGAAAAATATGTAGCCGTGAATTACCACAAAGGTGGCAGTACACTAAACACCGAAAGCGTGATAAGAGACTTAGGGACACAGGTGGACAGTGCTCTCACCTTTGATAACCACATCGTCACAATAGTCAGGAAATCCTTCTATATGGCACACCTTATAACTAAGGGCTTTTCATCCAAGAAAAAGGAGGTCATTGTCCCACTGTACTCATCCCTCATTAGACCCATTATCACACTTTCAGTCTCTGGGTCAGGAACCTATCCCTCCAGCATGTTTTGTTCATTGTGATGACAAGGTTTAGATCCCCGGAGCATGAGGCTCTGAGGGATTGGGATTTCTTTAAGTGTAGCATGTCCAACAGCTTTGGGTTTGACATGGCCTTGTATGCTATGCAGAGATCACCTCTGAGTAAACGATATGTGACAGAGTATAGCTGGAGTTTTTTTAGACGGTCAGCATAGGGAATCTGCTTTAGGCCTGTGATTTTTTTAGTAAGGTATTTCTGCGGCCTTTCCAGTTGTTGCAGATGTTTTGAGAGGTACATTCCAAATGGGGCATTGTATTCTATAATGGGTCTAATGAGGGATGAGTACAGTGGGACAATGACCTCCTTTTTTCTGGATGAAAAGCCCTTAGTGATAAGGTGTGCCATATAGAAGGATTTCCTGACTGTTGTGGCAATGTGGTTATCAAAGGTGAGACCTTTGTCCACCTGTGTTCCTAAGTCTCTTATCACACTTTCGGTGTTTAGTGTACTGCCACCTATGTGGTAATTCACGGGTACATGTTTTTTCCCAAAGGGGATAACTATACATTTCTTGGTATTGAGCTTGAGCTCACGGCTCTGCCACCAAGCATCTGTTTCTGTAAGGCCCTTTTGTAGAGTATCCACATCATTTGGGGATTCAATAATGGCTCCCAGTTTGCAGTCATCTGCAAACTTTGTTAGCCAGAATCCCTTAGTGTTGGTACTAGGATATTGGCCCTAGGGCCTATACAAACCTATCCATAACAATTCCCTGGCTATTTCTTCCCACAATATTTACTTCCCTTGGCCTCTGTCTAGTAGGGCAACTGACATGATCCCCAGGGTGAATTTCCTATCTCCCAGCCAATCATCAAGGTTCCTTTAGAAGATAGCCAAAGAGGAATGCTGCTTGACATGTATGGGCAGTCTATTCCAGAGTCTGGGGAGTTCCTGGGTCAGGAACCTATCCCTCCAGCATGTTTTGTTCACTGTGATGACAAGGTTTAGATCCCTGGAGTGTGTGGCTCTGAGGGATTGGGATTTCTTTAAGTGTAGCATGTCCAACAGCTCTGGGTTTGACATGGCCTTGTTTGTTAAGCAAAGATCGCCTCTGAGTAGACGATATACAACAGAGTATAGCTGGAGTTGTTTTAGACAGTCAGCATAAGGCATCTGCTTTAAGCCTGTGATTTTTTTAGTGAGGTATTTCTGCCGCCTTTCCAGTTGTTGCAGATGTCTTGAGAGGTACATATCAAATGGAGCATTGCATTCTATAATGGGTCTAATTATGGATGAGTACAGTGGGACAATGACCTTCTTTTTTCTGGATGAAAAGCCCTTAATGATGAGGTGTGCCACATAGAAGGATTTCCTGACTGTTGTGGCGATGTGGTTATCGAAGGTGAGACCACTGTCCACCTGTGTCTCTAAGTCTCTAATCACATTTTCATTGTTTAGTGTACTGCCACCTATGTGGTAATTCATGGGTACATGTTTTTTCCAAAGGAGATAACTATACATTTCTTGGTATTGAGCTTGAACCCGTGACTCTGCCACCATGCATCTGTTTCTGTAAGGCCCTTTTGTAGAATATCCACATCATTTGGGGTTTCAATAATGGCTCCTAGTTTGCAGTCATCTACGAACTTTGTTAGCTGGAGTCCCTTAGTGTTGGTACTAGGATATCGGCCCTAGGGCCTATACAAGTCTAGCCATAACAATTCCCTGGCTATTTCTTCCCACAATATTGACTTCCCTGGACCCCTGTCTAGCAGGGTGACTGAAGTGATCCCTGGGGTAAATTTCTTATCTCCCATCCAATCATCAAGGTTCCTTTAGAAGAGTAGCAAAGAGGAGTTCTGTTTGATATGTATGGGCAGTCTATTCCAGAGTCTGGGGAGTCTCTTGGTCAGGAACCTATCCCTCCAGCATGTTTTGTTCATTGTGATGACAAGGTTTAGATCCCTGTAGCGTGTGGCTCTGAGGGATTGGGATTTCTTTAAGTGTAGCATGTCCAACAGCTCTGGGTTTGACATGGCCTTGTATGTTAAGCAGAGATCACCTCTGAGTAGACATTATGCGACAGAGTATAACTGGAGTTTTTTTAGATGGTCAGCATAGGGCATCTGCTTTAGGCCTGTGATTTTTTAGTGAGATATTTCTGGGGCCTTTCCAGTTGTTGCAGATGTCTTGAGAGGTACATACCAAATGGGCATTGTATTCTATAATGGGTCTAATGAGGGATGAGTACCGTGGGACAATGACCTCCTTTTTTTCTGGATGAATAGCCCTTAGTGATAAGGTGTGCTATATAGAAGGATTTCCTGACTGTTGTGGGGATGGGGTTATCGAAGGTGGGACCACTGTCCACCTGTGTCCCTAAGTCTCTTATCACACTTTCGGTGTTTAGTATACTGCCACCTATGTGATAATTCATGGGTAGATGTTTTTTCCCAAAGGAGATAACTAACATTTCTTGGCATTGAGCTTGAGCCCATGGCTCTGCCACCAAGCATCTGTTTCTGTAAGGCCCTCTTGTAGACTGTCCACATCATTTGGGGATTCAATAATGGCCCCCAGTTTGCAGTCATCTGTGAACTTTGTTAGTCAGAGTCCCTTAGTGTTGACCTGTACTTCAGAGAAGTAGATGCCAAACAAGAGTGGTTCCAGGACTGATCTCTGATGTACTCCACTTGTCACTTCTCTGGAGCTGGATTTGGAGTCGGATACTTTTACAGTGTGGGTTCTATCAGTAAGACAGTTATGCAGCCCATCGAGTGATGTAGGGATTAATGCCCAGCTTAGTAAGTTTATCTATGTTTCCAGAGTGGGGGATGGTGTCGAAGGCCTTGGCGAGGTCCAGATAGGCTGTGTGTATCGCCTTACCCTTGTCCACAGCTGTGGAGACTTATTTGAAGAAATCAATCAGGTTCCGGAGACAAGATTGGCCCTTTATGAACCCGAACTGGGTGGAGTCTAGTGTTTGAAGGTTGCCAATGTCTTTGTTTATAGGTTTCATGATAATATGTTCCACAGCCTTGCAGATCAGGCTTGTTAGACTGATGGGGCAGTAGTTCCAGGATCCAAGGGGGATCCCCCCTTGTGGAGTGGGATAAAATTGTAGCTGTGCACCACTCAGTGAGCACAAAGCCTGAGGTGAGGCTATGATTAAACATGACACTTAAGTTAGGTGCCAGTTCATTTTGTAGTTCATGTAGTACACAGTCCGGGATGAAGTCCGGTCCCATGGATGCTGTATTCTTAGATTTGGAGAGTGCGTTTTTTTACCTGTGTGGCCGTTATTACTGGAATTTGGCAATCTTTTGGTATTGAGATGGGCCCTGTAGTGGGTGAGAGGTGATTTAAGTTGGCACTGAATCGATCAGCCAGGATATTGGCAATATCCTTGAGATCAATATATTTAATGCCATTCTGTTGTAGCTCAGAGCAGATCTGGGCATTGCCATTTAGATTCTTGACATAGCTATAGATTGTCTTGTTGTTGTATTTGGAATCTTTGGCAATTTTATTTTCGTAACTAACTTTGGAGGATTTTATGAGGGATCTCAGCTTCTTATTGAGGCTGCTAAGGGAGTTTTTTGCATCTTGGGATTTTCCTCTTTTCTCCAACAGTTTCTTCCTTTTGTTGTAAAGTTTGTTTATGGCAGGGCACCACCAGATTGACTTCCTTTTTTTTGGAAGAGAGCTTCTTGGTTCTATTTGGGATGGCATGATTCATGCATGCGTGGATGTACTCATACAGTGCTTTAGTGTAGGATTAAGCAGTCAGACTTTCAGTTCCTGTCTGTATGGGTGTCATCAAGTTTGTCACTTCTGACTTGAGTAGCATGAAGTTGGCTTTGGAGAAGTTTTTTTACGGAGGTTTCCTTACTGGGGCATGGGGAAGGGATGTGGATGTCAAGGTTGATTAGCTTATGGTCAGATCCGACCAATGACGGGTGACAATAAGGTGTGGAGCATCGATTTCTCATGTTGGTAATGACCAGGTCTAGGATAATGGAGGCCCTGGTGGGACTATGGATTAGTTGATCCAGGGCATTGGAATTTATGAATTCCAAGAACCGTTGGGCAAAGGTGTTGGTACACAAATAGTTTTCCCAGGTAATGACAAGGTAGTTGAAATCACCCAGTATTAGGGCCTTTGGTTGTATCTTAATATTATCCAGTATGTTTAAAAATGTGTAGTGAGAATCTTGGGGCATGGTGGGGGATCTATAGCAAGCTACAATTTGGATTGCAGTCTTACCTAGTGTTAGTTGCACCTGGAGAATTTCAGATGCATTGTGTTGGACAACTAGCCTGGTGGTGTGAATATTCTTGGTGAATATGGACACTTCTCCACCTTTAGTGTTTTGGTCCTGGTTTGGAGGACATAAAGTGTGGTAAGAGTTGTAGCCTGGAATGTCAGGAGTGCTCTCTGGAGCCTTGAACCAGGTCAAAGTTACTGCACAGATATCAATGCTCTCTATTTTTAGGAGTGCCTCGAGAGAGTGTATTTTGAGGTTTAGACTTCTAGCATTGAGTAGCATTACCTTCAGATATTGCATGTTTGTACCTGTTATGGTGGTGGTTTTGTCCTTTGAACTTTGCCTAAAAAAGGCACTATAGGGGTGGCAAGAGCCTTAGCCAGTAACCTGAATCCCAGGGGCGACAGGTGCAGATCATCTCTGTCAAGGCATTGTGGTCTGTCGATCATGTCATCCCAGGCAGACAGATACTGGATCCCCCTTTGAATGACACCAGAAGCTTAGCCAATTTTTGAAGTCAATCATTTTGTCCATATACTATGGTATCATTCTGGGCAAAGGCAGGATGCTACTCAGGGCTAGAGCCATACCTGCCTGGGCCACATGATCCAAGATCTCTTCCATGTCTCTTTTCATGTAGTCCAGGGAGGTACATCTTAAGTCAATCACTCCAACATGGACAATGACAGAGTCATATTTGTACTTGTTGTGGAGTGTCTTGAGTGCATGCGTTATGTGGTGGATCCTGGCACCTGACAGCCAGCTGACTGCAATTTTCTCCTTTTTCAGCCTGGTGAGTGAGAGATCAGTGTGCCTGACTATAGAGTAACCTATGAGTAAAGTGCTGGGTACGTTGTCTTGCCTTAGGGGCTGTTGTTGGGTGGCCCACTGGTGTTGTGAGCTATTTGACACTTTGGTTGTGATTGGTGTTTGTTTGCGTTTCAGCTTCAGAGGTCCTTGTTGCTTGGGCAGGTTACTGTTAAGGGCCTCTGCATATGAGGGCTTAATGTTGCTATGTGAAGGTGTTGGTGGTGTGGGTTTAGAAGGAATATGTGTTGCTTGAGGTGTAGTGCAGGTGTTAACCTTCTCCTCTTGACTGTCTAGCACAATATTGGGTGGAGAGAGTTTTGCTTCCAGTTTGGCTATGTAAGTCCATCTCTCGCAGGTTGTAGTGCTGGGTGGTAGGAGGATTTTGTCTGTGTACATGAAGCAATTGCTGCATTGCCCCAGTATGCCCAGATTCACCAGGTGGACAGGAGAAATCACCAGAAGCTGACATTTGCACATGCCTGGAATGGTGCTTTTTCTGTAAAGTACAAGAGCTGTTTTCCCTTACCTTAGCAAGGTACTTTGCAATTATAGGCTGTTTAGTGTCTACACTTAATTTCTCCTTATTAACAAGGAGAATTGAGTGCTTGTATCAGTTTAAGGCTTTCTAGTGCTTTGCAGCTGGTTTTAGAGTAGGTGCTAGTCACAAGGATGCTTAAACGTAAGATGAAAAAAATGGTTTATCCTAAACACTGCAGTGTGCACTAGAGGAGTTTGATGTGAAAGTAGGTAACTTAAGTTTACCTGTCTAAAAAGTTAAGTTTTAGTGGAGAGTCACTATTTTTAAAACAGCAAGATAGATTGAATGGGGGTAGTCACTGTTGCATTCTGGTACTATGGAATACAGTAGGATGGCCAATAAATTTAAATAGTTGAAGGGGAGTGATTACACAAAATGATAATTTTGTGCTTACTTATACAAGCCAGTAAAAGCAGAGAGGAAATGAGATATATAGTCAAATTAACATAAGGGGCAGGCAACTAGAAAGACAGTGGTGTTTAAGAACACATCAGTAACTGGGTGGGAGGAATTTCTGCCTGACTCACAAGAGACAGAGCTGTGGTCTCTTTTCATGTTTTAATATGCAGTAAAAAGCAGAATACAAGTAAAACACAAGGTAAAGAAAACAAATCACTGTATTTAAAATAGAACTTAATGTAACAGTATCTGTATTTTTCCAGTTGCTACACTTCCCATAATCTCGGGAACATCCATTTGTGGTAAGCATCTTCTCTGTTGCATGCCCATCAGTTGAGGTACTACAAGCTGCTTTTAATGCACCTCCAGTCGCTCCCACAGGTCACGTACCATTTTCACAATTGTCCAAACTTTCCAAAACCATCCTGAAAGAGGAAATGAAACCCTGGCTTCCTCTGAAAAAAAATCCTTCTGTAGATCTGCCTCCTTGCAGGTTAAACACCCACCTCCTTCTATCTGCATTAATAACTCTATCAATCATGTGAGATCACCTTTCAAGGAGTCCACCTCCTCCCTCAATTGATTTACCTCCGAAGATTGTCCCTGGGATTCAGCACATGAATCAACATTTGTGATACTTATTTTGCATCCATAACGAAGCCTTTCACAAAATAAAACCAAACCAGAGAATTGGAAACAGCACCAAAAATGCACTTCTTCTTTCAGCTGCTTCTGTTAGGGGTCACCACAGCAGATGAATTGTTTCCATTTCTTCCTGTCCTCTGCATTTTGCTCTGTCACACCAACCACCTGCATGTCCTCTCTCACCACATCCATAAACCTTATCTTAGGCCTCCCTCTTTTCCTGTTACCTGGCAGCTTCATCCTTAGCATCTTTTTCCCAATATATTCTACATCCCTCTTCAGCACATGTCCAAACCAACATAATCTTGCCTCTCTGGCTTTGTCTCCAAATCTTCCAACCTGGGCTGATCCTCTAATATACTTATTCCTAATCCTGTCCATCCTCATCACACCCAGTGTAAATCTTAACATCTTCAACTCTGCCACGTCAAGCTCTAAATCCTTCCTTTTTGTCAATACCACTGTCTCCAACCCATATAACATAGTTGGTCTCAGTACCCTCTTGCAGACTTTCCCTTTCACTCTTACTGGTACTCGTCTGTCACAAATCGCTTCTGACACTCTTCTCCACCCACTCCATCCTGCCTGTACTCTCTTCTTCACCTCTCTTCCACACTCACCATTACTCTGAACTGTTGATCCCAAGTACTTAAACTCATCCACCTTCACCACCTCTACTCCCTGCATCCTCACCATTCCTCTGTACTCCCTCTCATTCACACACATATATTCTGTCTTAGTCCTGCTGACCTTCATTCCTCTTCTCTCTAGAGCATATCTCCACCTCTCCAGGGTCTCCTCCACCTGTTCCCTACTCTCACTACAGATCACAATGTCATCTGCAAACATCATAGTCCACGGGGACTCCTGTCTGTCTCATCTGTTAACCTGTCCATCATCATTGCAAATAAGAAAGGGCTCAGAGCTGATCCTTGATGTAATCCCACCTCCAGCTTAAATGCATCAGTCACTCCCACCGCAGACCTCACCGCTGTCACACTACTCTCGTACATATCCTGTACCACGCTTACATGCTTCTCTGACACTCCTGACTTCCTCATACAATACCACAACTCCTCTCTACGCACCCTGTCATATGCTTTCCCTAAATCCACAAAGACACAATGCAACTCCTTCTGACCTTCTCTGTACTTCTCCATCAACACTCTCAGAGCAAACATCGCATCTGTAGTGCTCTTTCCTGGCATGAAACCATACTGCTGATCACTAATCATCTCCTCCCTTCTTAACCTAGCTTCCACTACTCTTTCACATAACTTCATGCTGTGACTGATCAGTTTAATCCCTCTGTAGTTACTACAGCTCTGCACATCACCCTTATTCTTAAAAATCAGTACCAAAACACTTTTTCTCCATTCCTCAGGCATCCTCTCACTTTCCAAGATTTCATTAAACAATCTAGTTAAAATCTCCACTGCCATTTCACCTAAACACCTCCATGCTTCCACAGGTATGTCATCTGGACCAACAGCCTTTCCGTTCTTCATCCTCTTCATAGCTATGCTTACTTCCTCCTTGCTAATCCACTGCACTTCATGATTCACTATCCGCACATCATCCAACCTTCTCTCCCTCTCATTCTCTTCATTTATCAACCCCTCAAAGTACGCTTTCCATCTGCTCAACACACTCTCCTCACTTGTGAGTATGTTTCCCTCATTATCCTTTATCACCCTTACCTGCTGCACATCTTTACTAGCTCGGTCCCTCTGTCTAGCCAATCAGTACACGTCTTTTTCTCCCTCCTTTGTGTCCAACCTTTTATACAACTCTTCATACGCCTTATCCTTATCCCTCACCACCTCTCACTTTGCCATGCACTTCATCTCCTTATACTCTTGTCTACTTTCTTCATCTCTTTGACAATCCCACTTCTTCTTCGCCAACCTCTTTCTCTGTATACTCTCCTGTACTTCTTCATTCCACCACCAGGTCTCCTTGTCCTCTTTCCTCTTTCCAGATGTCACACCAAGCACCTTTCTACCCATCTCTCTTGCTAGCTCTGCAGTAGTTACCCAACTATTCGGTAACTCTTCACTGCCACCCAGTGCCTGTCTTAAGTCTTCCCTGAACATCACCTCACAATTACACTTTTTCAATTTCCACCATTTGATCCTTGGTGCTGCCCTCAAACTCATCCTCCACTTCTTGATCACCAATGTCATCCTACAAACCACCATTCTATGTTGCCTAGCTACACTTTCCCCTGCCACCACTTTACAGTCTCCAATATCCTACAGACTGGCCCTTCTACACAAGATATAATCCACCTGTGTGCATCTTCCTCCACTCTTGTATGTCACCCTATGCTCCTCCCTCTTGTTAAAATACATATTCATCACAGCCATGTCCATCCTTTTTGCAAAATCCACTACTATCTGACCTTCTGCATTCCTTTGCACACCATACCTGCCCATCACTTCCTTATACCCTCTGTTCACTTCACCAACATGCTCATTGAAATCTGCTCTGATCACCAGTCTCTCACCCTTGGGTACAGTCATCACCACTTCATCCAACTCACTCCAAAATTTTTCTTTCTCATCCATCGCACACCCAACTTGTGGAGCATATGCACTAACAATATTCATCATTACACCATCAATTTCCAGCTTCATAAACATCACTCTATCCAACGCTCTTTTCACCTCCAAAACACTCTTAGCATACTGTTCCTTCAGGATAATGCCTACGCCATTTCTCCTCCCATCCACACCATGATAAAACAATTTGAAACCAACTCCGATACACCTAGCCTTGCTCCCCTTCCATCTAGTCTCTTGCACACACAATATACCAACCTTCCTTCAGTCCATCATATCAGCTAGCTCTCTCGCTATACCAGTCATACTGTCAACATTCAAAGTTCCGACCCTCACTATCACAGTCCTAGCCTTTATCTGCCTTTGGGCATGCCTTCCCCCTCTTCTCCTCCTTCGGCCAACAGTAGCCCAATTTCCACCAGCACCCTGTTGGCCAACAGTACTGGTGGTGGTTGTTGTTAACCTGGGCCTCAACTGATCCGGTATGTATTTCTGTACTGTTGTCTCCATGTATGATTTGGCAAAATTTTATGCCGGATGCCCTTCCTGATGCAACCCTCCCCATTTAAACGGGCTTGGTACCGGCACAAAGAAATGCACTGGCTTGTGCATCCCCAGTAGCTGGGTTAGCACCAAAAATGCACTAAAAAAACAAAAAAAAACCAGCAGCAATAAGTCCACACTGAAAAAAGTAAATGAAGGAGTCCAACCCTCCATAAAGTATTTAATAAAGGTATAATTCAACAATAAAGAATATATATAAGCACTTTCGTCCCTCCAAAAGAGTCTTCATCAGATAAAATAATCCCTCCCCTCTAATTCCTTATATACAATTCTGCCTCAATTGTGATGTATTGTTTAACCTCAACTGCCAAACTAGCTCTCTTTTCAATAAAAGTCTTTGCCAATCACCCCCTCTTGGATCAACTTTAATGTTTTCTAAGATACCAAAAGAAAACCTCTTAAAGTTGATACACACACAGGAATGTTTATATAGGGCACTTGTCTCTTTCTTATTGTTTAGATTGTATAAATGTTCATATATCCTTGTTTTAAGTGCCCTTTCCATCTTCCCGATAGAGAAGGCCGGACAGATGTCACATTTGGTGAAATAAACTCTCCTACTAGTGGCACAATTCCCATTCCTAAACACTACTTTACTATGCAACAAATTATCCAAAGCTAAACTTCTACTTTTAATAATGCAACTATATTGTTTACAGTTATCACAAGGCAGCATACCCTTATCTGAATTTACTAGGTGGCCCCCACTTTCTTTAAAATGTTTAATTTTTTTCTGGTTTTAAATACAACTTTAACTCTGTTATAAATAAGGAATGTCTCTTTCACTTAAAGGGGAAATCAAGCAACCCAGTAGGCATAGCTTGGAAATATTTCATGTTCCTTTGCACAAGATAGGGACAGCAGTATTCCAGAGAGTGTTTATTCATCGAATGGAATATAACTCACCAGTGTTTGAGTCTCAACAACAAATTGAACAGCTTTACAAACTCATTTAAATAAAATTCACTCTCTTCATATCTGTCCCAACAAACAGCACTACTGCCTTTCAACTTGCAAAGCTACTCAGATCTCTATAAAAGAATACATCAACTAAACTCCAGTATATATTTATATAAAAACAATTAAATCAATATTCACCATTTGCAGGAAAACCAGCCAAAACCTCTTATGTTATATTTAAAGCTAAAAGGCAAGAAAGAGAGATAATGCATTATCCATCTTATATCTAAAGTCTTATTTTTCCTATGGCTCCACTTAAAAATAATATGAACCTATTCAAAACCAGGAAGTGGCCTGTCATCAACAGTGATGAAAAAATTAACGTATTATGTAAAGGCCCCTATCATCCACAGTTAATAGTGCATAATCTAAATCTATGCTTGCCATGGCCATACACATATATGTGATTTTAATCATCTTGTTGATAGATATGCCAAATGATACTATATACCACACTTCAGGCGTACAATGACTTTCTCTTTAAATATACCATAAACCTGTTTTTCCTCACTTCATACTGTAATTCCTGTTTGCATTAGGCTAACTTACCCTTAATTTCTCTACAAACTCTCTAAACTTCTTTAAATATTAAATGATTCTTTTATATCTTGTATCAATTCTTAAACAATGTTTTTACATTACGTCTAATTTGTTATAATTATTTAAACTGCAGATGTGATTGTTTTATTTTTGAAGACTATACAATTATTGTTCTTAAGAATGTCAATCAATTAATAAATAAAATATATTATTTGCATTCACTAACATATCTGGGTAGCCAAAACGTACAAAACTTCTCAGTCATGGCATGTAGCAACAGGCTAATCATAATCTTACATGACTTGCACATATACAGCTCCTACAATATCAGTATGACCAAAGGTAACTTTTGGATATATATATATATATATATATATACATCCTACAGTGCTGTAAGTACACAAATTAATGGAAAGCCCTGTATTGCAATGCACTTAAAGAAGGAAATTTATACCCTCAACAATAAGCACATGAGGGAAATGTTTAAAACGTTTATAACCAACTATGACACCACAAACACTCTAATATACCCACATTAATTAAAAATTAATAATTAAAAATGAAGGGTCAGTGAATGCTTTATTTAGACACTCTATTGAATGCACAATTTTTAACATGTTTTTATTTTTTATTATTGATAAAGTTCCTGTCAATGCAAAAGGGAGGAACAATGAGATCATTTTATAGCACAAAGAGATGATGTGGCAGTTGAGACTAGATGCTACTAACAAACCAGGCTTAAATTATTTCTGTTCTGTAATTGGAATTTTAAAAAGAAAGCAGGAAGAGTTTAGGTAGCCATTTGTCACTCTGATTTCAGTTTTGGAAATTGTATAATTAGACATCTATTATATACAAATTATTTACTATTTATTTATTTAGACATTTATGCAATAAACTATAGATTTCAGTTTTACTACATATGTCATATTTTATTATAATTTTAAGTAAAATAACTTGTTGTTTGATGAATTTGCTATACAATAGCTTTTGGATGAGGTTTGTGTGGAATGTTGATAGAGTATGAATTTTTATTCAGAACTTTTATTTTGCATTTTAGACTTATTGATTGTATACATTTTCTTTGAATAATTAATGTGGGAATGTTCAATGAATTTGTAATTTGATTAGTTTCTAATTATTTATGGGTATTTAAAGTATCTGTGAGTATTTTATTCTTACTCTGAAGAATTCTGTATATTTTTAGTACTTAGTGGTTTAATAAATTCTTCTGAACATGTGTTTATGGTGCCGTAGTTGTTTTTAATCATTTTTGGCACATGAGGGCAATGTCTAAATTATCGCTTCTTAAGGCTGGTCTTATATATGATCGCTGCAGAAAGGTACAACAGTTTTCTTGATGTCATGCTGATACGGTAAGTTTGCATGCAAATGATACTCCTCACAAACTGCTGTTTAGTAGATACAGAAATATATTCCAATTGGCAAGAACAACTGAAGTTTTTAGCTCAACCATTAGTATAACATAGCTACACAGATATGTTAAGATAATTTTAAAGATTTCAATTTTGCTTAAATAACACTTTTTATAATTAAAAGTTGTCATTCTATGTAAGTGCTGTATGGAGAAAATTATCCTTCATATGAGGTAGAATTCAAGGATTTTAATATATACTGTCAAATGTCCAGGATGGGGACTGCATTGGGTCTTATTACATCAGAACAGAAGTAGCATTGTTGGCTCACGGCAAGAGTTTCTCCGGTTCGATTCTCAGCTGGGGTGCCTTCTGTGCGGAGTCTGCATGTACTCCCTGCATTCGTGTGGGTTTCCTCAGGATGCTCCGGTTTACTCCGACGTTACAAAGATATTCATCTGGAGCACTTCTCCCCAGGCCTCTGCTGAAAATTGGCTTCATCAAAGTCAGACTTTCCTGGTAAACAAATGTTAAATAAATAAAATAAATAAATAGAAAAAGGCAGCATGCAGAGCTCCCATTAACTGTCTATCACTGCCAGTTCTTTCAACAACATAATGTGACTATAAGCTCCTTCTAACACCAAATCCATACCACAAACAAGGCAAGGCCACCATAAAACCTATTTCCTCTCCTGGTTTCTGCTAGCGGTCTGACCCTGTCATGCTGTAGTAGTGACTTAACGGCAACTATGGAACTGCAAACTCCATTCTGAGCACTTATTTATTTTATTTTTATATTTGTTAACCAGATAGTTGAGCTGGTCAGTTGATCCTTTTCAGCCATAACATGAGCAACAAGATATGAATAATATTAATAATATGACATGCATGCAATGCTTTAATACTGTTCAGAGGCAGATGCACAAGATATAAATAATATTAGTAATATGACATGCGTGCAATGCTTTAATACTGTTCAGAGGCAGATGCACAAGATATAAATAATATTAGTAATATGACATGCGTGCAATGCTTTAATACTGTTCAGAGGCAGATGCACAAGATATAAATAATATTAGAAATATGACATGCATGCAGTGCTTTAATACTGTTCAGAGGCAGATGCACAAGATATAAATAATATTAGTAATATGACATGCGTGCAATGCTTTAATACTGTTCAGAGGCAGATGCACAAGATATAAATAATATTAGTAATATGACATGCGTGCAATGCTTTAATACTGTTCAGAGGCAGATGCACAAGATATAAATAATATTAGTAATATGACATCGTGCAATGCTTTAATACTGTTCAGAGGCAGATGCACAAGATATAAATAATATTAGTAATATGACATGCAATGCTTTAATACTGTTCAGAGGCAGATGCACAAGATATAAATAATATTAGTAATATGACATGCGTGCAATGCTTTAATACTGTTCAGAGGCAGATGCACAAGATATAAATAATATTAGTAATATGACATGCGTGCAATGCCTTAATACTGTTCAGAGGCAGATGCACAAGCTATAAATAATATTAGCAATATGACATGCGTGCAATGCTTTAATACTGTTCAGAGGCAGATGCACAAGATATAAATAATATTAGTAATATGACATGCGTGCAATGCTTTAATACTGTTCAGAGGCAGATGCACAAGCTATAAATAATATTAGCAATATGAGATGCGTGCAATGCTTTAATACTGTTCAGAGGCAGATGCACAAGATATAAATAATATTAGTAATATGACATGCGTGCAATGCTTTAATACTGTTCAGAGGCAGATGCACAAGATATAAATAATATTAGAAATATGACATGCGTGCAATGCTTTAATACTGTTCAGAGGCAGATGCACAAGATATAAATAATATTAGCAATATGACATGCATGCAATGCTTTAATACTGTTCAGAGGCAGATGCACAAGATATAAATAATATTAGTAATATGACATGCGTGCAATGCTTTAATACTGTTCAGAGGCAGATGCACAAGATATAAATAATATTAGTAATATGACATGCGTGCAATGCTTTAATACTATTAAGAGGCAGATGCACAAGATATAAATAATATTAGTAATATGACATGCGTGCAATGCTTTAATACTGTTCAGAGGCAGATGCACAAGATATAAATAATATTAGTAATATGACATCGTGCAATGCTTTAATACTGTTCAGAGGCAGATGCACAAGATATAAATAATATTAGTAATATGACATGCGTGCAATGCTTTAATACTGTTCAGAGGCAGATGCACAAGATATAAATAATATTAGTAATATGACATGCGTGCAATGCTTTAATACTGTTCAGAGGCAGATGCACAAGATATAAATAATATTAGTAATATGACATGCGTGCAATGCTTTAATACTGTTCAGAGGCAGATGCACAAGATATAAATAATATTAGTAATATGACATGCGTGCAATGCTTTAATACTGTTCAGAGGCAGATGCACAAGATATAAATAATATTAGTAATATGACATGTGCAATGCTTTAATACTGTTCAGAGGCAGATGCACAAGATATAAATAATATTAGTAATATGACATGCGTGCAATGCTTTAATACTGTTCAGAGGCAGATGCACAAGATATAAATAATATTAGTAATATGACATGCGTGCAATGCTTTAATACTGTTCAGAGGCAGATGCACAAGATATAAATAATATTAGTAATATGACATGCGTGCAATGCTTTAATACTGTTCAGAGACAGATGCACAAGATATAAATAATATTAGTAATATGACATGCGTGCAATGCTTTAATACTGTTCAGAGGCAGATGCACAAGATATAAATAATATTAGTAATATGACATGCGTGCAATGCTTTAATACTGTTCAGAGGCAGATGCACAAGATATAAATAATATTAGTAATATGACATGCGTGCAATGCTTTAATACTGTTCAGAGGCAGATGGACAAGATATAAATATTAGTAATATGACATGCGTGCAATGCTTTAATACTGTTCAGAGGCAGATGGACAAGATATAAATAATATTAGTAATATGACATGCGTGCAATGCTTTAATACTGTTCAGAGGCAGATGCACAAGATATAAATAATATTAGAAATATGACATGCGTGCAATGCTTTAATACTGTTCAGAGGCAGATGCACAAGATATAAATAATATTAGAAATATGACATGCGTGCAATGCTTTAATACTGTTCAGAGGCAGATGCACAAGATATAAATAATATTAGTAATATGACATGCGTGCAATGCTTTAATACTGTTCAGAGGCAGATGCACAAGATATAAATAATATTAGTAATATGACATGCGTGCAATGCTTTAATACTGTTCAGAGGCAGATGCACAAGATATAAATAATATTAGTAATATGACATGCGTGCAATGCTTTAATACTGTTCAGAGGCAGATGCACAAGATATAAATAATATTAGTAATATGACATGCGTGCAATGCTTTAATACTGTTCAGAGGCAGATGCACAAGATATAAATAATATTAGTAATATGACATGCGTGCAATGCTTTAATACTGTTCAGAGGCAGATGCACAAGATATAAATAATATTAGTAATATGACATGCGTGCAATGCTTTAATACTGTTCAGAGGCAGATGCACAAGATATAAATAATATTAGTAATATGACATGCGTGCAATGCTTTAATACTGTTCAGAGGCAGATGCACAAGATATAAATAATATTAGTAATATGACATGCGTGCAATGCTTTAATACTGTTCAGAGGCAGATGCACAAGATATAAATAATATTAGTAATATGACATGCGTGCAATGCTTTAATACTGTTCAGAGGCAGATGCACAAGATATAAATAATATTAGTAATATGACATGCGTGCAATGCTTTAATACTGTTCAGAGGCAGATGCACAAGATATAAATAATATTAGTAATATGACATGCGCAATGCTTTAATACTGTTCAGAGGCAGATGCACAAGATATAAATAATATTAGTAATATGACATGCGCAATGCTTTAATACTGTTCAGAGGCAGATGCACAAGATATAAATAATATTAGTAATATGACATGCGTGCAATGCTTTAATACTGTTCAGAGGCAGATGCACAAGATATAAATAATATTAGTAATATGACATGCGTGCAATGCTTTAATACTGTTCAGAGGCAGATGCACAAGATATAAATAATATTAGTAATATGACATGCGTGCAATGCTTTAATACTGTTCAGAGGCAGATGCACAAGATATAAATAATATTAGTAATATGACATCGTGCAATGCTTTAATACTGTTCAGAGGCAGATGCACAAGATATAAATAATATTAGTAATATGACATGCGTGCAATGCTTTAATACTGTTCAGAAGCAGATGCACAAGATATAAATAATATTAGTAATATGACATGCGTGCAATGCTTTAATACTGTTCAGAGGCAGATGCACAAGATATAAATAATATTAGAAATATGACATGCGTGCAGTGCTTTAATACTGTTCAGAGGCAGATGCACAAGATATAAATAATATTAGAAATATGACATGCGTGCAGTGCTTTAATACTGTTCAGAGGCAGATGCACAAGATATAAATAATATTAGTAATATGACATGCGTGCAATGCTTTAATACTGTTCAGAGGCAGATGCACAAGATATAAATAATATTAGCAATATGACATGCGTGCAATGCTTTAATACTGTTCAGAGGCAGATGCACAAGATATAAATAATATTAGCAATATGACATGCGTGCAATGCTTTAATACTGTTCAGAGGCAGATGCACAAGATATAAATAATATTAGCAATATGACATGCGTGCAATGCTTTAATACTGTTCAGAGGCAGATGCACAAGATATAAATAATATTAGCAATATGACATGCGTGCAATGCTTTAATACTGTTCAGAGGCAGATGCACAAGATATAAATAATATTAGTAATATGACATGCGTGCAATGCTTTAATACTGTTCAGAGGCAGATGCACAAGATATAAATAATATTAGTAATATGACATGCGTGCAATGCTTTAATACTGTTCAGAGGCAGATGCACAAGATATAAATAATATTAGTAATATGACATGCGTGCAATGCTTTAATACTGTTCAGAGGCAGATGCACAAGATATAAATAATATTAGTAATATGACATGCGTGCAATGCTTTAATACTGTTCAGAGGCAGATGCACAAGATATAAATAATATTAGTAATATGACATGCGTAATGCTTTAATACTGTTCAGAGGCAGATGCACAAGATATAAATAATATTAGTAATATGACATGCAATGCTTTAATACTGTTCAGAGGCAGATGCACAAGATATAAATAATATTAGTAATATGACATGCGTGCAATGCTTTAATACTGTTCAGAGGCAGATGCACAAGATATAAATAATATTAGTAATATGACATGCGTGCAATGCTTTAATACTGTTCAGAGGCAGATGCACAAGATATAAATAATATTAGTAATATGACATGCGTGCAATGCTTTAATACTGTTCAGAGGCAGATGCACAAGATATAAATAATATTAGTAATATGACATGCAATGCTTTAATACTGTTCAGAGGCAGATGCACAAGATATAAATAATATTAGTAATATGACATGCGTGCAATGCTTTAATACTGTTCAGAGGCAGATGCACAAGATATAAATAATATTAGTAATATGACATGCGTGCAATGCTTTAATACTGTTCAGAGGCAGATGCACAAGATATAAATAATATTAGTAATATGACATGCGTGCAATGCTTTAATACTGTTCAGAGGCAGATGCACAAGATATAAATAATATTAGCAATATGACATGCGTGCAATGCTTTAATACTGTTCAGAGGCAGATGCACAAGATATAAATAATATTAGTAATATGACATGCGTGCAATGCTTTAATACTGTTCAGAGGCAGATGCACAAGATATAAATAATATTAGTAATATGACATGCGTGCAATGCTTTAATACTGTTCAGAGGCAGATGCACAAGATATAAATAATATTAGTAATATGACATGCGTGCAATGCTTTAATACTGTTCAGAGGCAGATGCACAAGATATAAATAATATTAGTAATATGACATGCGTGCAATGCTTTAATACTGTTCAGAGGCAGATGCACAAGATATAAATAATATTAGTAATATGACATGCGTGCAATGCTTTAATACTGTTCAGAGGCAGATGCACAAGATATAAATAATATTAGTAATATGACATGCGTGCAATGCTTTAATACTGTTCAGAGGCAGATGCACAAGATATAAATAATATTAGTAATATGACATGCGTGCAATGCTTTAATACTGTTCAGAGGCAGATGCACAAGATATAAATAATATTAGTAATATGACATGCGTGCAATGCTTTAATACTGTTCAGAGGCAGATGCACAAGATATAAATAATATTAGTAATATGACATGCGTGCAATGCTTTAATACTGTTCAGAGGCAGATGCACAAGATATAAATAATATTAGTAATATGACATGCGTGCAATGCTTTAATACTGTTCAGAGGCAGATGCACAAGATATAAATAATATTAGTAATATGACATGCGTGCAATGCTTTAATACTGTTCAGAGGCAGATGCACATGATATACATAAAAGCATCACATGTAAAAAACATTTCACAAAATTAGGTAATAGAAGAAGTTATGGTAATACATACAGAACTTAGAATGACATTTGCAAGGTTATATATTAAACAAACTTAATTTATGATTTGGTAGGTATAAGTAAGGATAAATGGAATAACTAATTAGCAGATAGACCAGTAAAGAGATGAGAAAACAATAAGGTGCACTTGGGCCTAAAATATAGTTACAGATTAATAAAGAGATGATAGAGTTGAATATGGCTATTTCCTTTATATACGTACATTATATACATTTAAGTCACCATCAGGGTGCAGTACTGTGAAAGCACCTTTAGAATATAGTTTTAACAATTGCACTTAAACATCTGCTAATGGAAATCTCAAGAATGAAGGGTAGCTTACACTGGTTCAAGGAAACAGTACCATTTATATCTCTCTTTAAAGTATATCTTCAGCTTTTACCTAAATTTGTTACATTTGTTTGTAGATCTTATGTCTTGCAGTAGGATATTTCAGCTAACTGGAATGTTTTTGAGAAGACTTTTAATCCTTTGGTTTGACTAAACAGGAGGCCTAACCAAAATGTATTCCTTCCTTGTTATATAGGGAGTAAGCTGTTTATCTGATCCCTAATTTATTGGCCAGAGGACACTGCCAAATGTTTAGTGATTTAAAGGACAGAATTTAAGAGCAATTGTGGCTCAAGCAATAACTGATAACCATTTTGCTTTAGCCATGGTGCTTCAGTGTTACAAGAGGATCCCAATGATGCTGAGGTTCCTTAGTCCTCTCTTCCAATAATAACATGCCTCACCTTATATCCCCAACATATTCTATATTCCCAACTTGTCTCCTTATCCCCCTTATCAATGACTGGCATTGTCTGCCACCTTATTCCCCACCCAACATGTAGGCAGTTGGATTTCCTTGTTAGGTTCTCCTATTCCAGCCTGTTTGCAGATGATGCTCCATACCCTTTAGCCTTCTGGGCCTATCCATTTCTCTACTGAACACCTTGTTGTTTATCAATCAGGGACCACAATTTCTCTTACAGTGTAGAATTAATATCTGTAATCATGCCATCCCTTCCCCATACTACAGCCTTCTTTAGAATCATACTGTCAGCAGCAAATAGAATAATCTCTCTGCTCCATTGATATCCTCACAAATCCCTGAAATTAACTCCTCATGCATTGATAGACAGTTGCAAACCTAATCAAAATTCACATGCAACTGAACTCCCACCCTGACATTTTATATCAACCAACCATCCTCCACAATGTTTGTATACCTGCCCTCTTGTTCTCCTTGTTGGAACTTGCACAAGGACACTGTGCTGCTTGGCCACTGATATAATATGAACTATTATGGTAATGACAATATTTGTAAACTGTACATTAGTATGTAATATCAGACCTCTACTGTACCATAAACACTGAGATAGCTTAACAGCTTTAACTCTTTCTGCTATTACAAGTTTAGTCCTGATTGATTGAGCAACCATTTCACTGAAAAAAACAGTTTACCAAAAAATAACCCTCACCCAAGAGGTTTCACTGCCTGCAAAACCTTACTTAACTAATTCAAGCCTAAAGCGCCTTTACTCTATATACCAGTTCACACCCATACCTCCTTATGGTGTCTAGAACGTTTTGAGTCTGACTTCTTTAACTAAGCAACTTACCAGTTAATAATGGGCTATATTAGAAAGAACAATGCGTTATTAACAAAATGACACTAAGACTGTTAGACTAGGATGTCTTGCAGTGGAAAAACTAATCTTTGCTAGTATGTTCATATTTTCGTAACTGAGAGATCTACGTGTTATTGAGGTATATGGTGTGAAATACCAATGTAGGAGATAGGACACTTCACTGTCAATGCTGGTGTACATCACACTGGTCTCAAAATATTGCTAGTTGATTACTAGTAATTATGAAAAGAAGACTTCAAAAACAGAGTGACTTAAGTGAAACTGTACATGTTGTTGAAGAAAACTGTCAGATATTTGCACTACAAGTTGCACATCTTGAGAGATATCCAGTATATTTTTTTGCTAATTATACAATTAAACATAAGCATTCATATTTCTACAAATATCTCAATAAATATGCACATACAGAGGAAATTCTTGTCATGTGAAAACGTATGTCACAATTAAACATAAGCTTTCATATTTCTGTAAATATCTCAATAAATATGCACATACAGAGGAAATTCTTGTCATGTGAAAACGTATGTCACAATTAAACATAAGCTTTCATATTTCTGTAAATATCTCAATAAATATGCACATATAGAGGAAATTTTTTTCATGTTAAAGCTTAAGTCTTTTTAACAAATATGTTCTAGCCATATATGTCTATAGCTTGCACAGTTTTAAGATATGACCATTTGTTTGTGAAAGTTGGCAAAAAGTATAATTTGGGAGTAGTATCCATTATAATATATTACAGTAGTATTTATGGAAAAGACTGAAAGCACCGACTATTATCAATCTAAAGAATCCTTTGTACTGATAACCTTGCTATTTGTACAGGTTCAATTATTTTTTTTTTCACAAAATATTTATATTTGTTTACCTTGTGCTTTTTAGGTTTATTTTTCATAAAATGGACAGCACATTGGGGAAGTAGGTGTGTTGTTGCCTCATAACAAGAGTTCACCTGGGCCTGGTTTGATTCTTAGCTGAGGTGCCTTCTTTGTGGAGTCTGTATGTTCACCTTGTGTTTGCATGAGCTTCCTTCATGTCCTTAGGGTTCTCCCACATTCCAAAGACATGCATTAGTTGGATTAGACACTCTAAATTGGCCATAGGAGTGACTGTGCGTGCAAGTGTGTGGTGTGGAAGAACTACTGCGGCACGGTGTAAACTCTCCCTCTAGATGATTGTCACAAAGTGACACACTAATCCAATGTGCAAAAGTGTAAAAATGGATTGTGGATGGATGAATGAATGGCTCAGGGATGCAAAAGCTGTATAGGCTACTAGAGGTGTGATATTCCACACTTCATAGGCATTAATGAGTTAACAAAACATCTCCAAGATCATGTACATTTTTGGGAAAGTTTTACATTTTCACTGAAACAGTCTGTCAAACTGACTGGAATGCAAACATGCATAGAAACCCCACTTAAGTTCCAGTCAGTCTTTAATATTGTCATAGTAGAAAATGACCAGAGAACCTGAAAATATAATACAGTAACAGGAGTAGCAGACCTCCCAGTTCTGATCATCTGAATAAAAATTACCTTTCGCTGCATATGAGCTGTTGCATTCACTCAGTTTTACCAGTACTGGTAAATCCCCCATAATTTAACACCTGACACAAATAAAATAAAGCATAAACAGAGACTCTTTCTACATGAAATATATGGATTTTCTTTTCTTGCTAGAAGCCATTTCATTTTCTTTAACTGTCTAAAACATTCACAGAGGCTCTCAATAGTAATCTGCTCAAGCAACAGAGACCTCCAAAGCAGAAACGCAAGCAACCTCCACCCCCCAACACAACCCAAATGACACATAGCCCACCGACTCAGTGTGCCACTCAACCACAGCCCATAAGGCAAAACAACGAACCAAACACACTAGTCATAGGTGACTCTATAGTCAGGCACACTGATGTCGCACTCACCAGGCTAAACAAGGAGAAGGTTACTGCCTGTCGGGTGCTAGGATCCACCACATAACCCACGCACTCAGGTCACTCCATAACAAGTACAAATATACTCTGTCATTGTCCATGTTGGTGTAAATGACCTGAGACGTACCTCCCTGGACTATATGAAAAGAGACATGAAAGAGCTCTCCAATCTTGTAGCCCAGGCAGATATGACCCTAGCACTAAGTAGAATCCTGCCATTGCCCAGAATGATACTGCAGTACAAGGACAAAATGACTGACTTCAACAACTGGCTATGCTTCTGGTGTCATTCTAAGGGGATCCAGTATCTCTCTGCCTGGGATGACATGGTCGACAGACCACAATGCTTTACCAGAGATGGTCTGCACCTGTCCCCCCTGGCATTCTGGATACTGGCTAAGGCTCTTGCTACCCCTATAGTGCCTTTTTTAGGCAAGATTCAAATGACAAATTCACCACTGTAACAGGAACATTCAAGCCAAAACTAAGGGTAATGCTACTCAATGCTAGAAGTCTAAATCTCAAAATTCACTCCCTCGAGGCCCTCCTTAAAATGGAGAACATTGATATCTGTGCAGTGACTGAGACCTGGTTCAAGGCTCCAGAGAGCTCCCCTGCATTACCAGGCTATAACTCATACCACACTTTTCGGCCACCTAACCTGGACCAGAACACCAAAGGCAGAGGTGTGTTCATATTGATTAAGGATATCCATACTTCCAGGCTAGTTGTTCAGCATAATGCATCTGAGGTTATCCAAGTGCAACTAACTCTGGAAAAAAACTGCAATCCAAATTGTAGCTTGCTACAGATCCCCAACCATGCCCCAGGATTCCCACTCCTCTTTTCTTGATATACTGGAAAATATTAGGGTTCAAGCAAACACCCTAATAATAGGTGATTTCAACTACCCCACCATTAACTGGGAAAATTAATCATGTACCAACTCCTTTGTTCAACGTTTTCTGGAATTCATAAATTCCATTGCCCTGGTTCAACTTATCCACACCCCACCAGGGGCAACAATATCTTATACCTAGTAATTACCAACATGAGTGACCGGTGTTCCACTCCTGAAGTCAACTCATCATTCGTCAGATCCGACCTTAAGCTAATCACCCTAAATATCCACATCCTGCCCTCAACCCCCATTAAGGAAATCAGGTAAAAAATTTCTCCAAACCCAACTTCATGCTTCTTAAGACAGAAGTGGCGAACTTCATGACACCGATACAGATGGATAATACAGTTATGACTGCTGAATCCTACACAGATGCACTCTATAATCACTTACACAAGTGCATGGATTGTGCTATCCCAAACAGAACCAAGATGCTATCCTCCAAAAAAAGGAAGCCAATCTGGTGGCCCCTACCATCAACAAACTCTACAACAGAAGGAAGAAACTGTTGCAAAAGAGAGTAAAATCCCACATGTGGAGGAGTTCCCTGATCAGCCTCAGTAAGAAGCTGAGATCCCTCATAAAATCCTCCAAAGCTAGTTACAAAAACAAACTCACACTGATTCTTGGGACACCCACAAAGCATTCTATAGCTATGTCAAGAATCTCAATGGCAACACCCAGATGTGCTCTGAGTTACAGCACAACGGCATGAAAATTACAGAACCAACTGATATTGCCAACATCCTGGCGGATAGGTTCAGTGCTGACCTTACCCCCCCCCCTCACCCCATAAAGGGCCCATATCTATACAGGAATAATGCAGAGTCCTTGTAATCGCAACTATTTAGGTAAAAGCTGCACTCTCTAAAACCAAAAACACAGCATCTGTAGGACCGGACAACATCCCAGGCTGCATTTTACACAAACTTCGGAACAAACTGGCTCTCCACCTAACACCTAAGTACCATGATCAATCATAGCCTGACTTCAGGCTTTGTGCCCACTGAATAGTGCACAGCAACAGTTATTCCACTCCACAAAGGGGGAGCCAACACTGATCCCGGGAACTATCACCCTATTAGCCTGACGAGCCTGGTCTGTAAAGCCATGGAACATATCATCATGGAACTCATAAACAAAGACATTGGTAACCTCCAAACTCTGGACCCTACCCAGTTCAGGTTTGTGAAAGGCAGATCATGTTTCCTGAACCTGATTGACTTCTTTGAGGCAGTCACCAAAGCTGTAGACGAGTGTAAGGTGGTTCACACAGCCTATCTTGACCTTGCCAAGGTTTTCGACACCATCCCCCATTCTGGAATTATAGCAAAACTCACTAAACAAGGTATAAATCCATACATCACAAGATGGGTTGCCAATTGGCTCACTGACAGAACCCACACTGTAAAAGTTGCAGACTCCAAATCTGACTTCAAACCAGTGACAAATGGAGTACCACAGGGTTCAGTCCTGGGACCTCTCCTGTTTGGTATCTACTTCTCTGAAGTAGAGGCTAACACAGAAGGCCTTTGGCTAATGAAGTTTGCAGATGACTGCAAACTAGGAGCCATATCTGAGTCTCCAAATGAGGTGGACATCCTACAGAAGGGCCTCACTGAGACAGATGCCTGGTGTCAGACTCATGGCCTCAAGCTCAATGCCAAAAAGTGCATTGTCATCCCCTTTGGTAAAACCTTTGTACCCATGAGCTACCACATAGGCGGCAGTCTGCTTAATGCTGAATGTGTGATAAGAGGCCTGGGGACCCAGGTGGATAGTAGTCTCTCCTTTGATAATCACATTGCCACAGTAGTCAGGAAGTCCTTCTATGTGGCACACCTCATCACAAAAGGGTTCTCATCTAGGAAAAAAGAGGTCATTGTTCCCCTCTACTCAACACTCATTAGACCCATTAGAGAGTACAACGCCCCTTTTGGAATGTACCTCACAAGACATCTGCAGCAGCTGGAAAGGCCACAGAAGTACCTCACAAAGAGGATTACTGTCCTCAGATGCCCTACACTGACCATTAAAAAAACCTCCAGCTTTACTCCATAGCAAATCATCTACTCCGAGGTGATCTCTGCTGGACATATAAAGCTATGTCAAACCCAGAACTGTTAGACATACTACACCTAAAAAAATCCCAATCCCTCTGAGCTACACGCTCTAGGGACCTAAACATTGTCACCACAATAAACAGGACATGCTGGAGGGATAGATTCCTGTCCCACAGACTTCCCATACTCTGGACCAAGCTACCCATATATGACAAGCAAAGTTTTTCATTAGCACGCTTCAAGAAAAATCTTGATAAGTGGATGGGAAATAGGAAACACACCCCGGGGATCACTTTTATTGCTTTGCTTGACAGGGGCACAAGAAAATAACTTTCTTGGGTGGTATAAGCCAGGGAATCTTGTTGGCTAGGCTTACTTAGGCCCTTAGGCTGATAGCCTAGTACTTACCTATGAACCTATTAAACAACTCCTGGCTCTCTTTACTGAATCTTAAATTAATCTTCTCAGAAAAAAGTGAAATATATTTTCTTCCCGCAGTTCCAGCTATAAGTAATACTTGCATTAAAATAATATCTAAAACAGCAGTGCATCACTTGAGATTCAGCAGGTTTCTGTTTGTGTATTTTATGAATTTTTTTTTAACTGTGTCCCAACCAGGAATGAGTTTAGTAAAGTTTTTAACTTACACCAAGATTGTGTGAACAAAGAATAGGTTTAATTAATTAACAGCATAGGAAGCAAAGACCCTGCAATCAGATATGAGAGATTTGCCATCCACATAATTTAGGGTTGCTACTTTGAACCCATTCAATGAAATTGGCTGATTGAATTGCAAGTCAGTGAAAAGCTTACTGATTATGTAGAACATATTCATATCGGAGAAATGGTCCACACTAAAGGGCAATATATGATGAAAAGCAGGAAGATGCCATTTCCTGACTCACATGGAAATGCACAGTACTACTGCAGACATAATACGCTACAACAAATGAAACAAGATGTGCTATGCAATATATGAGCAAAGATAGGCATAAGTCACAGTGTACATTTTTTAAAGAATAATTTATTTTGAGTAATTAGACACATAACTCTCAACCTCTTAGAGCAAAAAATCTCAACAAAGCCATATGTAAAAGTGGGACAAAGGCACAAAAATAGGGACAATTTTTAAATATTGCTCTTACAAACTTAGAAAGTTGATAGAATTTATCCAAAAATAACAGCGACCACCACAACTAAAAGCATATAACTTCTTTAATAAGGATAAGCGCTTTCACGCATAATGTGCTTCATCATATCCATACAAAAATGAAAAAAACATATTCCTTAAATACATAACACATCCAATAAAACACTCCAATTAATGTTGCAATACCCTATTCTTGAGGGCTGGCTTTAAACAGAAAGCATTATTCAATCCCGGTAATTTATCAGCCTGCATAGTGGCTATCCAGTTCATTTCAGCAACTTCGGTTTTATTAATTAAATCAGCCCCCTCGTATATTGCATTCAACAATCTGTATTACTTGAAAAGTGAAACACTGATTTTTATCAGCTATATGCTTAGCAAGATCATTTAACAAATTACCTTTCTTTATATCTCCCATATGTTGCAGAATTCTCTCTTTTAACATTCTATTAGTTTTACCTATATAGAATGAATAACAGAACTTACAGCTAGCTAAATAAACAACATTACATGTACTCCAGTCAGCATAGAAATTAAAGGTAAAGTTATAACCAGAAACAGGATGTTTAAAGTTACTAGTGCTTGATATAGAAAAACAAGTCTTGCAATTTCCGCAGGGAAATGTGCCCATTCTAAGATCTAGTCACCTTCTTCATATTAAAGTTATAACATAACTTTGGCTTGAGAGAAAGATTTGTTTTAAAAGTGAAACATGATTCAGCATTTAAAATCTCTTTTAATCTATCATCAAATAATAAAATAGACCAATTCCTGTTGATAATATCACATATCTTATGGATATTGCTGCTATAACCTAAAGATATCCTGTCCAAGCTCATATATTTGGATTTAACTCTATGACTCTGGTCTTTATCAATAGTTCATCTAAAATAAGGTTTGTCCATAGTTGGACGAAGACCTGTAGCTTCTTTTGTAGCATTTGTTACATCAAAATGCTTATAGCCTCTCTCTAAAAATTCTTTATGTAACATATAATTGGCTTGGGTATATTCTTTATCATCAGTATGTAATCTAGACATACACAGAAATTGACCTTTAGTAACATTTCTAAAAACATGTGTGGGATGCATGCTGGTACAATGTAATAAAACATTCCTTCTACACTCTTTTCTATATAGGGAACTATCTAAAAGACCTTCATGTAAAGATAGCCTCATATCAGGAAAGTCTATACTAGAATCAGAGCATTTAAACAAAAACTTAAAACAGCTACACAAAAATAGGGCATTGCAACATTAATTGGAGTGTTTTATTGAATGTGTTATGTATTTAAGGAATATGTTTTTTCATTTTTGTATGGATCTAATGAAGCACTTTATGTGTGAAAGCACTTACCCTTATTAAAGAAGTTATATGCTTTTAGTCGTGTTGGTCACTGTTATGTTTTGGATAATTTCTACAATTTTGGTATACCAGTGTCCTTTGGCTGCTGCAGGTTTATTTTTCTTTATATTAAAGTTGATAAAATATCAGGTGCATTAGCATGAATTTTCTGAAGTGTATGACGTCTGAAACTCAAATGTCTGTCCTTAGTCATTATTTTTTAACTTCATTCCTTACTGATTTGCCACTAATTTGCCAGAAAACCACAATTGTATGAAAAATGGACCAAAAATATGAGTCAAAAATCTGGGCATTCTGCGAAAATCTGTACACTTGAGAGGTATGAGATAAAATAATTTAAAGAAAAAAATGCATTTATCTTAGTTTTTGGACACACATTTTGATAAATGGCTTTTTTTTAATTTTTGGCTATTTATTTTTGCTTAAGCCTGTGTGAAGGCTGACAGCCCAGCTAGATAGAAATTTCTGAATAGTAATATGATATGAAGGCATGCCTTAGAAATGTAAGAAAACTATATGCTCTGTACTGAGCTTCAAGATTGTAACCACAGTGCACCCTGCTGGAAAAGAGCAGAAATGTGTATAAACTACATGCCTATGCAAATGTATGTGTTGATGGTAAAGGTTGGAATATACAGAGTTAACTTGCAAACTCTAAGAAAATAAGTGGAACTTGTTTATGACTCTGTTATCTCTGTTTCATCTCAAAGTAGACACAATGTCTAGAATAGTAGGCTTTCCTATTATCTGGAAACAGAGGTAATTACAGGTTTCCAAGGTAATTGTTTTCCGACTTCCAGTTTCAGCAAAGCTTCTAAGAGATAAGTGTTAGCTTGTAAGAGATATGTATTTTTCATAGAGACATGCTAAATTCAGTTGGTATCAGTTTAGCCTGGGAAGTAGATGCAGGTGTCAAATAGTGATGCCATCTAGCTAACCCAGCAGTAATATATATTATTAATTTAAGAACTATCTCAGAGAGAAAGTCGCCCTTTTTGTATTTTGTTCTGGACCTGTAAACATCTCTTCAACACTTCTCATCTATATTTGCCTGGCTCTGTAAGTAATACTTTGATCTTAGTATCTCTCTTAGAGCTAGAATGAAAAATGGAAAGATTTATCATGCCGTTTTCTATATTTATTTGAGACTGTCTTGCAATGTTGTTTTAAAATATTTCATGTGATTCTGAACTATATTGTCACTGTGTTGAGTTAATGTGTATTGTCTTGTGTTTTTATTATTTATTATTAAATATATTTAAACCTTTTAATTGTGGCTGATTTTGCTTAGAGATATTTAAGCTCTTAGAGTACTTGCATATGTATTTGGTGATACTGCATAGACCATTCTTAAATAGCCTTAAAAGTTCTGGTCACACTTACTATTTGGATAACAGCAACATTACACAGTAGAATTGGGCACCCTTTGGTAAGGGCCTTTATAGTAGTTGATAAAGGTGATTGGTGGCAGGTGGTACTACAGTATAGTCTGGACAGAAGGAGGCATAGCTAGAGAACCTGTGACAGCCTTCCCCAGGAGTGTCTGTGTGTTTGTATATAAATCAAATCTCAAAGTGTGTATCAGTTACTTGGGCAGGGACATGAAGCACTGGTTGGACAGAAAGTTTGCTGGATGTTTTGGTGTGACCACTCAGCTGAGATCTGAACTCTATAGCTGTGCCAGTGGGGAGTCTTATTGGGGATCTGGAGAGAGAGGGAAAACAGCCCCAGACTGACTATGAATTCGGTGTGCTCTTAAGGGAAATTGTACTTTACTGTGTGTGTACTTGTTCATGTCCCCTCACTGGTGTTAGTGGTGGGATTGAGGCTCCTTGATTACTCAGCCAGTGCAAGGGCATCACAGCCTATCATTTAGTTATTGTCATTAATTATATTTTTGAGTACTGAATCTGTGCACTGTCCAGATGAATGAATAGTGTGAGGTTGGGGGGGACTAAAATTAGTGGTACACTGTGCCAGTTTCTGGAAGGTGATAGAGAAGGAGAAAAACAGTAAGGATAACACTACTAATACAGTTCTGAAACAGCTACATGACATTCAGAGATTGTCCACACAAACTGCATTAAATCACAGTCACACAAGTATAGAGACATGGTGGCAGAAAACAGTCTTGTGGCACCTATGGAAGACTATGCTGCAATCACACAGCTATCCTTTCAGCACAGACATGTGCGCAAGTGCGCATGCGCACGCATGCGTGCGCACACACACACACACACACACACACACACGTACACGCACACACGCATATAAAGGCACACATGCATGCACACACACATGTATGCATGCACATGCACACATATGCACATACACGCATGTGCACACACACACACACACACACACACACACACACACACGCACACGCACACACGCACACACACACACAGACGATTACTGATATAGAGAACCGAAAGATAAAATGCAATTTTATTGTCATTGTGCAAGTACAAAAACATTTGTTGCAATCCTCCTAAGGTGCATTCACATATAATGAACATAAATAAATAAGAGAATACAATACAATACAATAACAAACAATACAATATAATGCAATCCAATGCACTAAACAACTAAGTTATTGCACTTGGGTATATTGCACATGAAAAGAATAAAGTAAGGTGCACAAGAGTGTAAACATGTGCCTTATAGTGCAAATGGCTATTATCTGTACTAAGTGTGAGCATTTAGCATTGTTCAGTTCACGTATGGCCCTGGGATAGAAACTGTTCGTAAGTCTGTTTGTCTGAAACAGACAGTAGTCATTGAAACTACTGATGACAGGTTTCTTTGGCAGTGAAATGATCGTAGTTGACTTCAGACAAGATGGAATAGTAGACTTAGACAGAGACAGGTTAAAGATCTTTGTGAAGACCCCACAGAGCTAGTCCACACATTCTTTTAGCACCCATCCCATCACTGCATCAGGGCCAGCAGCCTTTCTTTAATTAACCACTTTGAGCACACATCTTACATCATGCTTTTGTACTGAGAAGGTGTGGTTGTAGGAGGCTGGAATAGATGATGTGAGACTACTGTGGCCTATCTGCTAGTGCCTAGACATGACTATCTTTGCTGTTTCCACCTCAAAATGGGCAAAGAAATAATTAAGTCCTCTGCCATCAAGGTAACTCCACCAACAGCCATACAGTTACTGGTTTCATGATATGTGATCTGCTGAATACCTTGACATTGTCACCGTGGGTCCTTGTTGGTAAAGTGGTCACCTATCATCCTTTCATTGGCCACTTTTGCCTCTCTAATGCCTTTTTTAGGCTAGCTCTAGCCATCCTGTAAAGGACTCTGTTGCCAGACCTGAAGGATGTATTGTGGTGAGAAGAGATATGACCTCCTTTGTCATGCAGGGCTACTCATTCGGGTACAAAAGAATGTGCTCACTGACATTGACATTATCAACACAGGTTTTTATGTAGAACAGTAGCATTAATGGATATGCTTCAATGTGGGGCATGCACAGTACTGTTGTGCTCTAATGTGGAGCATGCACAGTGCTGCCCTGCTATAATGTGGAGCGTGTACAGTACTGTCCTGATATAATGTGAAGCATGTACAATGCTGCCCTGCTATAATGTGGAGCATGTACAGTGCTGCCCTGCTATAATGTGGACCATATACAGTGCGGCCCTGTTATAATGTGGAGCATGTACAGTGCTGCTCTGCTATAATGTGGAGTATGTACAGTGCTGCTCTGCTATAATGTGGAGCATGTATAGTACTGCTCTGCTATAATGTCGAGCATGCACAGTGCTGTCCTGCTATAATGTCGAGCATGTACAGTGCTGCTCTGCTATAATTTGGAGCATGTACAGTGCTGCCCTCCTATAATGTGGAGCATGCACAGTGCTCTTCTGCTATAATGTGGAACATGTATAGTGCTGCTCTGCTATAATGTGGAGCATGCACAGTGCTGTCCTGCTACAATGTGGAGCATGTACAGTGCTCTCCTGCTATAATGTGCAGTATGTACAGTGCTGTCCTGCTATAACGTGGAGCATGTACAGTGTTGCCATGCTATAATGTGGTGCATACACACTGCTGTCCTGCCTTTTCCCCACATTATAGCAATATAGCACCCGGGCCATGTTGAGCAATTTTTAAACTGAGGATGTAGACTTTTGTATTATGTTCACTCTAAGTATACATTTGTAAGTGCATCCCAGCTAGCAGCTTATGTGGTTTGCACAGGAAAATTGTGCCAATGTAGTGCTTTTTCTGACCAGTTTCAAAGTCTTTATGTATGTTCTGATTTTTGACATGAAACCCAAGGAACAAACTCCTCAAACACAGTTATGGGGAACAGAGATGTTTCCTTACCTACAAGTTATTGTAATACAGAGTTGACTATATTTATAATGATGGATACAGGAGTCACAGCTCTTTACCTGCAGACATGGGGGCTCTTTACTCTTAAGGGAAAAAAATCTGTTTTCTGAGCAAATAGAGATTTGGCAGCATTAGTTCAATCTATTGTCTGTTGAATTTCAGGATCTTTGCTCAGTAGGAAAGGGACACCATAGCCTATCTCTGTGTGTTGAAATGTAATAAAAAGGGTTATGGCATGAGGTGTTAAAGAGCAGTCTATATCAAGTTATTGAAGGTTCATTCCCATGAACCTTCATTCAATGAACCATATAAAGTGAGCATTCACTTCCGCAAACATTCAGCTCAATGAATTACTTTCCCAGGGAAAGTAACAAGTTGCCCAGCATTTGGACCATCACACAAAGCACATCATTTCAAACCCACCCAGATGTGCCCCCCCATACCCCACCTAACTATATATACCAACTCTGGAGATCGCACTACAGTGGGGAAAGGGGCAAATTTCTGATGCTGGGCAACTGGTTACTTTCCATGGGAAAGTAATTTGTTGATCTAAACATTCGCTAAAGTGAAGGTTCTATGCACATGGTTTGATGAATGAAGGTGCATGGAAATTAACCTTCAATAAAGTAATACAGACCCATGAAAGAGTGGTATCATGCTCTCCTGTGTTTGATTCCAAATGCTACCATCTGTGTAGTTTTATTCAAAGCAAGTCTATTTAGACAGTACTTGTAGATTTCACTGACAAGAGGCAGTTCTGCCTCCAGAACTGATATGTTCAGCCACTGTTCAGGTCCACACTGTGCAGTTATTAATCTCATCCCCAAGCTCCTCACATTTTCTGTGAAAGCATGGGTGTTTAGATTGCACTGTGGTATGCCTTTAAATTAAACAAACACCATAGGATGCATTCATTGTCAGGGCACTTTTTCATGGCATGCATGTCTTTACATTGTTTTGTAATCTACGTTCAAGCACCCCCCCCCCTTCCCTCCATTGGCACTTCCAGCACACATTAAATGCATGGACACATAGCTTGTGGTTCTGTGCAACTTTTAATTTATCCCATCCTCTCCTGCCTTCAGCCTTTTATAAAAAGAAGATCACAGCTTACTCTGCTGAACATCTTTTAATTAATAAAATGACCTTTCCTCCTTCATCTGTATCTCCAGCAATTAAACCCAGCAGAGTATCCGTACCACTTTACTGTGCACTATACTTACTACCACATTAATACCACTGAGTATTAGGTGTACCAACAGGTGTACACTGTTGCACTGAAGTGAATGGTGCATTATTTTATTCATTTCATGGTTTGCTGCACCGAGAAACTACTGATAGATATGTGATAGTTTTGGGGTTGTGTGTATGCTAGCTGTGCTGATTAGATACTGTCCTTATTCCATTTGGTGCACACTATACTGGGTATTTCTAAATCTCAGTGACAACTAAGGAAAATTCCTAAAACATGTTCTATTTTATGAATGAGTTAAAAGAAGATAACAGAATGCAAAAGAAAATGTATTACCTATTTTTTTTCAAGTAGGCTTTTAAAATACTCAATCATTTTATGTTAGCAATAAAATTACTGCTTTAATATTAATAAACACAAAGAAGAGCAACATACACACTTTATACACCAGTTGAGAGAATATAAACCTGATATTGCTACCACTTAAGCTTGCAAATAATACACTAATAGCATTTATAGTCTAAGGTCTTGGAGTATAAATACATTTAATAGTCATGTATGTTATGACAGAAAATTAACTTCTTTAATACCATATTGATAATAATGTATTTTTCATTAGCAGTTGTCTGGTTATTTGCAAACACTTCTCATTCTTTAACAAAGCATGCATTTCACATACATGTCCTTTAAGTATTCTCTCTCCCTTTTTTCTTCATTTTATGCATGTGGATGTGTTTGTAAGCATTAAAATTGTGTGTGTGTGTGTGTGTGTGTGTGTGTGTGTGTGTGTGTGTGTGTGTGTGTGTGTGTGTGTGCGCGCAGAGGGAGATACACATGCAGACAAAAGCATACACATGTACACACTCATATGCACACACACACACACACACACACACACACACACACACACACACACACACACACACACACACACACGCACGCGCACACACACACACACACACACACACACACACACACACACACACACACACACACACACACACACACTCTTACATCTTAAACATACTATAAAGTACAACTAATACACATTTTGAGGTAAATATTCATAACATTATAATTCTCATTAATGAATAAAAAACATGTAGCAAAGGTAATGGTTTAGACTCCTAAAACGTTATCCAACAGGTTTGAGCATTTGGTTAAAAATTTAAAAATAATGACCTACTTTTTCCTCTTTTATCTATTTAATGTCCCTCATTTGTGACAAAATGTTGTTGAATGGAGGGAATTACTAAGTGATCTTTCAGTGGTCTATGATTAACTGTAGTGCGCAAACTACAAAAACTCAGCTGTCCTTATTTTCTTTTTCTTTCCCTTTAATTTAGGTCACAGGAATAGAATAATGTGTCTCAGGGTTTTTTTTTTTTTTTTTGATTTCAAAACAAGGAACTGAGGAAATGAAATGTGGCTTAATGTATGATTTATACTGGCCTAATTTTGTGGCCTAATTTAGAATGTAATCCTCAACTGGTTATACATGTACATAAAGTTAGATTCTTCCAGAGGCACACATTTTACTGAAAAAGAATGTTATTACTATAATATATGCTAATAAATCTATATTTCAAGACTCCTTTGATGTTTCAGGTACTTGACCTTTTATTTTTTTAAACAAAATATAGACATTCAAGTAAACTGAACTCCTTAGCCTGAGTTGCACAAAATAGTACTGAGCATAATATAGGGGTATAGTGAAAAGTGTAAAACATTATGCTTTTTCTTCTGCAAATGCAAGATAAAATTAAGTGCTCCTTCCATCCAGCTGTGAAGTATTATATAACAGCCCAGAGAATATAGTTACTACTTTATAACAGCTCACCATTTAAATTATTTATATATATATATATATATATATATATATATATATATGGGTCTACCTGAGATGGTTGACAAGCCATTTGATCGACTCTCATTTGGTCGACAATTCATTTGGTCAACAGGCAGACTTGCCCCCCTCCCCAATGTTGTGTGACCCTGGAGTTGATATATATAGTTAGGGGGTGTGTGGGGGGCACAGCCCCCCACATTGGGGGGTGTGGGGGGCTTATAACATGCTTGTCGACCAAATGAATTGTTGGCCAAATGAGAGTCGATCAAATGGCTTATCGACCATCTCAGGTAGACCCATATATATATATATATATATATATATATATATATATATATATATATATATATATATATATATATATATATATATATATATATATATATACATATATATGTATATATGTGTGTGTGTGTGTGTGGGTGTACTTCACATGACCTAAAACTAATTTGACTGACTCCCCATTTCACTAACAGCTTACAATGCTGAATTTCAACATACTAAATCTTAAACCATAGACAAGCACACTAAGAACACCAATAGCTAACCCTTTCCAGAACTTAAAAACTACTTACCTACTCTCTTGACAGAAACTGGACAATGTACAATCCCCCACACCTCCCCTAATTATATATACTAACTCCAGGATCACACTACATCGGGGGAAAGGGCATAAACCTTTAACTTGCCTTATAGTACTCTACACGCTGCCACTACTGTTGGGAACACACTAAACATCCGCCAAATTACTTTAGATACTTCCCATAAAAATGTAAACAAACAAACCCACATTTAGAAACACTACAACACTACTTTCTACACGACAATTGGAATTGTAACAGTCAGCCCTCCAAGTTACAGTAATTCTTTTTATCACCCAACCTTCAATGAAGGCACGCCCATTCTACACATGTTTTTTGGTCGAGTGGCGTTCGAAAGACATGCGTAGAATGGGCATGCCTTCATTGAAGGTTGGGTGTCAAGCTGGCACCTCGGCACCCGTAAAAAATCTACTGCCAATCATTAGCAGACCGGAGTTCCACTGTGGCAACCCCTAACCAGGTAAAGCCAAAAGAAGAAGAACAACAAGCAAGTCACAGGTGAAGGAAAACCCACAAGTTTATGTCTTAAATGTCAGTGAAATGGGAGTCAGAGAAATGAGTTGTCAGTAAATGAAATTTAGGTCAATTGGGTGCCAGTATATATATATATATATATATATATATATATATATATATATATATATATATATATATACAATATTTCCTCAAAAATAAGACTGGGTCTTATATTCTTTCTCCCAGCGGAATGCACATTTGAGCTTATTATCAGGGGATGCCTTATTTACTCACACTGTACAACAACCTACCTTTATTCAGTTATTCATGTATAAAAATTGACATTAATTAATGAACACAAATCAACATTTCTTCATGTACAAAAATCGACATTTATTCATGTACACAAACTGACGTTTATTTTGTACTTTTCTATTACTGGACAACAGTTCTAATAACGGGTTGACAGTTGTGTGTGAATTCTACATAAACAGTGCAACAAACATTTCATCTCCAGAATATCTGCACCTTGGCTTTCACAGTTATTCAAATGCAGTCATGTCATCTTCTTCTGGGACATTTTCATAAGTGTCCATCCCCAGAATTTTAGCCTGAATTTCTTGAAACTCCATTTCCTGTAGCACCATTGGCCGCAGTCTGTCATGCCTAACAATTGAGCTCTCCTTAAATGAGCACTGCTTGTCCAAGTTGCCTGCTCATAGTGCATTGGCAACACAGCTGTCAGTGATTTTTATCTTATGAATTTTTCATCCAAGTCACAACCTCTTGCAGGCTAGGCATCAAAAGGTTTCCAAGCTGATTTCTCTCCATTCTATTTTCAATGTAGTCATTGAGTTCCATGTGCAAATGGTCCTTGAATGACTTGTTTATTGCAATATCAAGAGTCTGGAGATAGGCAGTCATTCCTGCGGGAATCATTATTTGATCTATTCTCCTCCAAGATAGGCATTTCTTCGTTTCTTTAGTGCGGTGAGTGCTGGCTGAATCCCAGACTAACAGACCTCTTTCTCCACCTCGCAAAACAAGTGGCAGCATTACATCGACCCACTTCCTTATAACTGCTTGTGTGTACCAGGCTTTTTCGGTTTCAAGAATGTAAATGCCTGAAACACTTACAATCTTATCTTTCTTGCCCTTACTAATGATTAGAGGTAGGGATTTCTTTCCATCTAGATAAACTGCCAAAAATACAGCTAACACGTGCACTTTCTTAACCAGTGGAGGGGATGTAGATTGACGAGACACCCCTCTGATCAATTGTTGTTTGAGATCCTTGGCCCATAAACACTGCAGTTTCATCCATATCAATCATGTTGGAGAGTTGGTATTTAGAAATGTCGATGCCATCAACAAAGGACTTGAATGCAAGTGCATGTTTAATAACTTCAGTATATTCCAGCTTGAACAGTGTTGTCGATCTTCTTAAAGACAGTTCATATCGCTGAAGGAAGCCATCCAGCCAATGTTGTGATGCTTTGAATTCTTCTGTGGATATTTCTAACTGTGGTTGTGCTATTGCAAGGGCAAATGCTTGAATATCAGCCCTGCACACAACCAAAGCCTTTGCTCTCTCTCTGTTAGCAATCCACTCACAGATGATGTCTTCAAGCTCAGGAAATAATGGTTTCCGACCTGATCCACACTTACACTTCTTAGCGTTTCCCTCGTCGGCCTGTTGACTGAGGTTAACGTACGTTGCTCACCATTTTTGGACCATTCCGAGATCTAACTTCTCTTTACAGAAAGCCGCCAGGTTCTTTCCATGGGAGTCCTCCATGATTCCTTTCTTGTACGTGACGGAATAGCTCTTTCTTTTTGCACTTATCTTGTCGGTGGGGGGGGTTAATTGAAGACTTATGTGACTGGAATGGCAACACAAAATGACACCGGATATGAAGAGAAGACACTATCACAGCTGCTCGTTACTATGAGCACGTGCTTCCCGTGTGTTGTCTATACTTTGACCGATCAAAGTACACCTGCATGGGTTTATGGGCCAAGGATCTCAACCGTCAGGTGTGAATGATATTAGGTAACAGTAAATATCGGAACTGGGGCTTATTTTAGAAAGAAATACGGTATATATATATATATATATATATATATATATATATATATATATATATATATATATATATATATATATATATATATATAAGCTGTTTATAGTCTCAAAATACTGAAATGTCGAATTTCAGTATCTCAAGACTATAAACCCGAATATTTAAAATAGCGAAAGTTCCTAATTGCAAATTCGAATATCTCGAATTCTTGGTTATGGTCTTAAGCTACGTGATGTCCGGGTTTATGTGTTTATGGTCCGTGGTGCCATGTGTGGATCTAGGTGTTTTGTCAGATAAGTGAATGCTTTGTAAGGGATTTGAGTGGGGGTTAGAGTGTATTTGAGTGTGCTGATATGTTTGATGTGTGTGAGGGACTGGAGAATGTGCATGCGTGAGTTTGCATTTGTTTACTATTTGTGCGATCTCTGAGTTAGCATATATAAGTAGGGGTGTGTGGGGGGTGCAGCAAGCCCCCCTGCTTATGTGTGTATGAGTTGTGTATGTGTGTAGTTTTTGTTTGTTTATGTTATGATGTGGGTGTTGTGGTGTATGTGTGGTGTAGCGTATGCAGTTTGTTTGGTGTTTTGAATTTCACGGTTTTCGGCTTGGGTTTTGTAGTTTCGGTGTTTTGTGGATTCGGTTTCATAGTTTCGAAATACTGAAATTCTGAATATGTATATATATATATATATATATATATATATATATATATATATATGTACATATATATATATATATATATATCTATATATGTGTATGTATATATATATATATATATATATATATATATATATATATATATATAAAATGTGTGTGCGTGGATTCACTTTGTAATCTTGAAATACTGAAATATCGAATTTCAGTATCTCGAGACTATAAAGCCGAAAACTCATAAACGAGAAAACTGAAACCATGAAATTCAAAACCGCAAACATCAACAAACACTACACCACACATACAAACACAAATACACCTACCTCCCAACACTACAACACAGCAAAACAACACACACAAACCCAACAAAACAAGCACACAAACCTACACTTCCTATAAGCAGGGGGGCAAGCCCCACTGCACTCCCCATGTGGGGGGCAAGCCCCCCACTCCCCCGCTACTTATGTATACTAAATCTGAGGCCACACTAAATACCAAAAGACAGAAAACCCACCACTACACATTCTGCACCCCCTTGCACAAACATACATCACATACATACAAACACCACCATTCAAAGCCCTGATACACTCACACTCCCCAAAACTCTTACAAAACATAACACTTACCTAAAGCGCCATCAGTATCATGGGTTTGACATTTCCGGGTTCGATATTCTGCAGTTTTGCGTAACTGCAGATTTGACAATTTGGTCTCGAAATACTGAAATTTGACATTTCAGTATTTCAAGACTCCAAAGGGAACCCGTATATACATATATATATATATATATATATATAGATATATATATATGTATATATATATATATATATATATATATATATATATATATATATACATATATATATATATATATATATATATATATATATATATAGATACAGATATATGTATATATATATATATATATATATATATATATATGTATATATATGTACACACACACACATACATATACTATACATGTACATATCTATAGATAGATAGATAGATAGATAGATGTAGATATATAAATATGTGTGTATGTGTTGTTTTGGCATTCTGCAGATATATTTGAAATATATTTCTGCCTGCACATGGTGGCTTTCCTGCCACATTCATCATAGTACTGCATAAATCTCAGTGCTCCCAACATTACCATCAAATATTTTCATTATTTATATAGTTTTAATATTAATGCTGCTTCATACGCTATTCTTGTACCATTTTATACTTGTTTATTTATGTGATCTTGCAGTGTCTCTACTGTGCGTGGGTTGACAAAATCTCTGTACGTTTGGACAGCTTTTACTCTCACTATCTCTTTGTGTTGCATTTACATAGTTTTCAGATCAATTAATTTTGTTAGTTTGATCAAACTATGTTTTAGAAATCAGACAACTAAGAAGATTAATGGCAAAATATGCCACAAGAAGGATGGCACTGTATAATAGTTTTACTTTGAAAATGTTCTTTAGAATAAACAGAAATCCAAATGTGCTGTTTACTGTTAGGAAGTATTGAAATACAAATGATATACTCAAGTGCAGATGCACTGCTTTGCCTGGAGAAGTACTTAATGATGGAAGTACTGAAAGAATCTACTGTGAAAGGTGAAGTGGTGGTAACTTGAGTTGTCAAGAAATGAATGGTTCTCTGTGTAGGGTCACATGAATGTTATTTCTTACCCTGTACACTGTGACATCACCATAAGTGAAACTGGCTCAACAGCAGGCTAGCTTTTTCAAATTCATCTTTGTCTTTGTTATTGCATAATTATAATTTTCTGATTCTTGTGTAAGAACTGCAAAAAGCACGTAGGCTTTTATTGTGCTAGTCTTGCATATCTGAATAGCAAACGTTTTTGGTGTGATAAACATCATTTCACATATGCATGCTGTTATGTCAGTTAGTTGCCCAACAATGAGACATTAGCCTTTGTTTTATATGTTGGCTTCTTTCCAGTCATTCTCAGCTAAGCGGTAATCAAGAATCACCGGGTCAAGCAGTGTATGCATTATTGTCTGCAAGGTATTTATTTATTTATTTATGTATTTTTATTTATTACATTTGTTGACCGAGTAGTGTTCAACTGGGCAAGGAGTATGTTTTCAGTGGAGACCCGGGGAGAAAATCTCCAGCATTTTATAGATAAGAACTTAAGTACAATACTTGACACAGTTGATACAGGGGTAGCTGTGAAGCTCAATTACAAATAAATCACTACATAGTTCAGAAATCATATATTTTATGTATTAGACTTTAACGTGACATAAATTATTTAACAAAAAGACAGTATCTGCCAAGGGGAGAAGCAGCTGAGATTTCATTAGACAGTTTCTGCTAGTTGTAATACAGCATCTGCATAAGAGAAAACTTGCATTACCAAGTTAGAACAGCAGTTACAAGACAATGTAACAAGGGCTAATAATGTGGGAGGGTGGAAAAGGTAATTGAGAAGAGAAGAGAGGTTTTGTGATTGAGCAACACATGTACATACACACACACACACACACACACACACACACACACACACACACACACACACACACACACACACACACACACACACACTTTAAACATGTTGGGGTAGTAACATTCTTAGGTTCAGCCTGCAGGTCTAGCTGCAAAATATGGAACTACATTCACTAGCAGCAGAACGGGAGACTTTTTTTGCCTCTCTTAATCCATAACTGCAGAAATGGAACACCCACAGCTGATCATTTCGGAGTACTTTTTGTGTTTGTACTGCTCTGTAAATGCCAGTGATCCTGGCTGTTCAAATTCTGGCCTCCAGAAACAGACATAGAACCCTTTGCCACAATGGTTTGCCATGAGCTTGCCAAATCTTGATTAAGCAGTAATGATTTGCTATGTATGACAGAATCCTGAAAATGACTCACCGAACTGTGGATAAGGAATTATGGGATGGAAGACATAGTTCTATGATTCTATTTTTGGTGGCTGTAGTTTTAGCCAATACACAGTACTGTTGTTTTAGCCTTGTAGATGTGAGGTGCTTCATTATAGTTTAATTCTCAACCATCCAGAGATCTTGGACACAATAGTTGTGAGATGGCTATAGTGCAATACAGCTACCATTATGACTTCTTCGCTTTTGTTCAAATTTTAGTCACTGTAATTATAGTTCCCAACAACTGACTGGAATTTATTTTTTTTATTTTTGTCAGCATTTTGATTCTACACTGTTTTCTTCAGTGTTATGAAAAAAATTGTTTTCTATTCCACTGACAGCAGGTGATAGCAGTGAGTACCTGAAATCAGATGTGAATGTTATACTAATTACTTAGATGAAGTTTCTTACCTGAATCAGAAAGAGTTGCCTGACAAGATGAAGGGGACATGAAATGCTGTGACAATTTGTGCTTCATTCCATCTCCAGACACGTCACAAGAGGACTTCTGACTAGAAGGTCATTTCACTAGGAAAAGGATCAGGCACAACCATTGGATAACAGTCAGCCTTAAAAGTGTACATTGAAAGTTAAATGCAAGAAAAGATTAAGCAACAATGAGAAAAGCCCAGTTAGATACATGTAGACTGTAAGGGTGGCATTTTGCAAATAATGATCTGGGTAGTTATTACATCACAGTGTGCGTGAAGTGCCTGGGTTATATGGAAATGCATTGTTGACAATGCACAAGTCCTGTCATACTTTCAGAGACCATGATATATGATGTATAGTCAGTAATTTACTAAGATGTTTAGAGAGTAAATAACTTTCCTTTTTGTTTATATTTTATTTTCATTTTTTTTACCAGTAGTGCAAGATATGAGGCAGAACCAACATTGTACTGACACCACTGATAAACAGAGCATATGTGTAATAAGCTGAGGCTTCAGCTATCCCTGATTTTGAAGAACATTCCATGCACTCTCTTAACTGGTGTGCATGACATAAATGTGTTCCATATCCCAAATAAATGGTACACAGTAGAGGGTTAAACTTTAAAAAAAAAAACTGTCCTAGTTGCCATTTGTCATTCTTTATACTCAAACCAGCACTTGCTGTCAGAAGGTAAAATTTTCCAAAAGCTTCTCACTGACATGTTGAAATTGTTTGTTACACATACATCTATGCACATCTGGCTTCTCTAAATTCAACACAGAGAGCAAATGTCTGTTCTAGAATAATATGGCTTGCATAAATAGGAAATTACTTGCATTGTGCTGTAGAGGCTTACCAATTTGCTTTTATATTTTAAAATCTTTACTGAATATTTATACACATCTTTGAGACAACACATTGACAAATGGAAGATGAGATGCATACATGCAACTTTTCACATATTTTTTCATAAATATTTTGACTAGGGACATTACAATTTCTCATATAATGCCTTAGGAATAGTTGTTAAATTAACTCATTGAATCCAAGTAATTAGTATCTAATAGGGTATCCGGTTTGTGATATTTTTTATAATGAAATTGATGTTGCCTCCTGAAAAGTTTTAGCATAAATTGAATTCAAACAGCAGGCCTCATATAAGATTGCATATCTCAGAACTGATAAAGGTTATTGTGAAGAAGATTTATCTGAGAAATTATAAGAGTTACTGTTATAAGCTGAGAGCTTTCGGAGAAGAAAATCCCCCGGATTTACTATTCTGCCATGCAGGACTAGCTTAGACCTGCATGGAGGTGGCCGTTTAGGAGCAGGAGGGCAGGGCACCATGCATAGTAATGAGGCCGCTGCCTAAGTTCCTAGGCTTACATGGAGCATGTAAGAGTGCAGGGGGTGTGTCTGAGAGCACAGCTCTCAGAATATACATGCCCCCACAATGAAGAACAGCAAACAGAGGGTATAAAATGAACGAGACCGCTCATAGGTGACCACATATCCCCACCAACAGTCCCCCTTGTGTACAACAGCAACAGTATATATAAATAAAAAGAAGAAAAGAAACCCTTTTTTTTAAATCCAATTAAAGCTAATCGTAGGTGTGTGGGTGTGCCCATCACTTAGCTATGGTTAATGCAGTTTAAATGGCTGAAGAGGATAACAAGGAAGATATATCCAAAGGAAGCACCAAAGCAGTAGTGTAGTGGTCAGAGCATTCACCTTATGAGCAGTCATTCCTGGTTCGAATCCCACTGCAGCACATTCCATTTCCCATGGCAAAACATGTTATGAGTATTATTTATGTTGCATTACCCAATAAATAATATATTTTCATGAACTGGAGTACTGCAGTAAATGCACATGTGAGATGTCAGTGTCATCATGAATAAGGCACTCGTAAGCAGGTTTAAGCACAAATAAGCAGTAGTAAGCATATTTAAGCACTAGTAAGTGGGCTTAAGCCCATTTGTGTGAAGGTAAGCAATGCCTATACTGGTTAAGCAGTTTATAAGCTACTCTCTGTAAGCAGATGTAACGGCAGGTTAGCAGTGCTTACCGTTATGCAAACCCTCTTACAACTGCTCAAAAGTGCATTAATTACTCTGCATCCAACGGCCCTTGTTCTGCCCATCAACAAAATAAACAACCATGCAAGTCTCAAACCGAGGACCCTATACTCCATAGTGACAGTAGTTAACCACCAAGCCATCACAGATGTACAGCAGAATGAGGTATCAGGAAACAAGTCCTCACCATAGTAAAATCAAACTGAATCTGTGACAAGAGTCAGTATACAGTCACATGTTCCATAACCCACTACATAACATAAATATGTGAACTGGAGTACAGCAGTAAGCCCAGACGTGAGGTGTAATTGTAATAGAGTGTTGAAGTCCCCAATAAAACACAAGGACCCCATAGAGTGTATGTACACATTAATCATGGATACCAGGCAGATATTTAAGGTGTAAAGGATAAGAAATCAATGCCAAAAAGAAAATATAATGCAATGTCTAATGTAAGCAATGCTAAGCATTGTACTGGCCAGCTTAGGAGGTGTAGGCAATGTGTAGGTCAGCTAACTCAATGTGCCCAGTGTTATACCACTTTAAACTATGTCAACCTTCATTAAGCAGGTTTGCCCATAGCTTAGCCTTCACCCCTCATTTCTTAATTAAGAGATCTCCTCAGTTGTTCTATTGTTTTCCCTAAACATTCACACACTTCACCCCCCCCTTTTTACTTCACACACATCACTGACTCTAACCCTCTTTACATCTCCCCTCTACCCCTTATAACTCTCTTTGTATTCTTTTTTTTTAGACAAATAAAGCTACCCAACCAGCTCTGAAACCCTATGTCCCACTCTAGCTGGAAATTCACCTACAGCCAAGTACCTCCAGTGCATCCCTCTCCTGTGAAAACCATCTAAGTATGTACACCTCATCTGTTAAGGATACCTGCAACCATTAGTCCTGGATTACTCCTGTGGTGACTCTTACTCACCTGCAGACCGCACCCTGTAACTATTTTATCTTTTACACTTGACTAGTTATCCCTTTTTCTTCCAGACTCCCTCCATTCTACCCTTCTCTCTAACTTATACCTTCTACCTGAATTGCTCCTACTGCCTACCAAACCTTCTTTTCCTATCTGCTTTCTATCAAAGTTAATGGTGTTATCAATCCTGTGCACCCCTCCTACTTTTTCTCTCCTGCTGTTCCTCAGTACTCTTGCCTCAACTTTTTAGAGTCCTACTGACCTAAACACAGAACTCCCTGCCATTCCTGCTCTCATTTCTGTCCTTTGTATCAGCTTCTCTGATTGTCTTCTGAGTCCTTCCTTGTGGGTGTAGCCCCGCTTCATTCGCCCTCCCTATGCTTGGGCTCACTTCACTCCCCTACCCAACTGCCATTCCCACCCACCCCATTACAATTAACTTTACACCTAACTATCCCTTCCTTTCCTGTCCTACTATCCACTACAGCTCCACTTCCTGTCACTCACCACTCCCACCTCACTAATCTGTCAATCTTATCAACATCAATTCCTACATACCTCCTACTTTCCCACCCCAACCATATTCTACCCTAACATGCAATATCTACTTATATCTTCTACACTACTTCTTTTTCTCTCTATCACCACCTCTTACCAATCCAATCTGTATAACCCACTCCAATGCTCTCCAACTTCTCACTCTTACAATATACCTCCAACTACATCATCTTTTACTATCTCCCCAGATCTCTTCACTACCTCTACCACAAGCCTATACAAACCACCATTCTTACAGGTTATTAAACCTTCCCCTAAAGCTAAGTCAAAGCTACTCAAACTCTATCTATCATTTACTACCCTCTCACCTTTTGCTAAACAACTACTCTGCTCTGGCAATGTCCATCCCAACCCAGGCTCCCTCATCATCTCTCCCCTCCTTCACTCTCCCCAACACCACCTCCACAATTAACTCTCCACTAACCCCATCTCACACCTCTAATAATCATCAGTTACAGCCACAACAATCATTCCCTGCCAAAGACTTAACCATTTACTCTCTGAATATTCAAAGCCTAACAAATTAGGTTATTGAGTTGCACTCATGGATTGTTCTCAGTACCCCAAACATTCTCTCCCTATTAGAAACCTGGCTTAAGCCACATATCTCAGACAGTGAAATACTCCCACCTGGCTATAATATCTTCAGATCTGATAGACCTGTAAAAAAAGGAGGTGGCATAGCCATCCTCTGCTCTAACAACCTTAACATCTCTCCTTACCCCTACTCTATTCCTAACATCCTCCCAGCTGAACTCATCATTCTCAACTGCCATCTGAACCCACATAAAAAACTTGCTATAGCTTCCATCTATATTCCTCCTGGCAACAATCTGCTCATTCTTGAAAACATCCTATCCTGGTTCTCCTCCAATATACCACATGAGACACTTATCCTCTGTAATGTCAACATTGACTGGTCCAAACTCTCAACTGACTCTCCCAACTCAGCATCCATCTTCATGGGTTCCACCAACTTATTTAATCACTCACTCAATTCCATAAAAATTCAACTTTCAGCTACATAATAGACTGGATCCTAACCAATAACCCCCACCACTACCAAAATCCCACCACATTACCTGATTCCCTTAGTGACCATCTCCCTACCTCAATCCTTAGACACAACCACCATACTCCCAAACCCCACCTTATCAAGGACTGTAGAAAACTATCTACTTTCAACTCTTCCCACTTCAACTCTATTCTCCACAACACAGATTGGTCTGTCCTTAAACAGCTCCCCCTAAATGATGCTGTCAGCACTTTCAATAACATCTTCTTGAGTACTCTAGACTCCCTAGCTCTATCTAGGAAGATCATAGTAAAATCAAATCGTGCTCCCTGGCTCTCCAAAGAGACTAAGTCCCTTATGAAACAACAAAACAACACTTGGAAAGCCTGGATTAAAACTAAACAACTACCTCTTCTTGTCAAATATAGAAAATTGAGGAACCTTGCAAAAAAACTTAATGCCAATGACAAAAAGTCATACTACATTTCTGGCCAGCTCAACAATAAATCCAATCCTCACAGATTTTGGTCAGCTCTCAACAACATTCTCTATCCTGGAAGTCCCACTGATCCCTCCCCATACCCAAACTCTTCCCTTCTAGAAACTGCCACCCTCTTAAACAAACACTTCAATTCTTCCATCCAAAATCTCATAACCACTAGTCCTAACTCAACTTCTATACCTGCCCCTCCTAGTCTTAATAGCACAACTTCATTCTCCTTTCAGCCTGTTCCCACTACTTATATCAACTCTCTACTATTTAGACTAAAACCATGCTCTCCTTAAACTGACAAATTACCTCCTACATTCCTCAAACTTGCTGCTGACTCTATTGCCTATCCTATAGCTATACTAATAAACAGATCTATTCTTGAATCTACTGTCCCCACCCTCTGGAAATCCTTCTTTACTATCCCTCTTCATAAAGGTGGATATTCCACTGACCCTTCTAACTACCGTCCTGTTGCTATTCTGTCCCCCCTAAGATACTAGAAAAATGTGTCCACTCTCAGCTTCTCTAACACCTCAACCATCACTTGCTTACCCCTACCCAACACGGATTTTGTCCACACCACAGCACCAACACTGCCCTCCTCTCCTTCACACATACCATTGCAGAGGCCCTAGACAACAATAAACTCATTTCTTGTCTCTTCCTTGATCTCTCCAAAGCTTTCAATACAGTCTCTCATCCTTTACTATTATCCAAACTCGCTAGCCTACACCTATCCCCCTCATCACTTGCCTGGTTCAATGATTACTTATCTGCCAGGGAACAATCTGTCAAATGGCTGTCAGCCTCTTCCCCTTTTCTTCCCATCTCTACTGGTGTTCACAAAAGATCTTTTTTCATCTTGTAAAGATTCTTCTCTCATTCAATATGCTGACGACTCTACACTTATCTCTATCTCTAATAACATTTCTGAACTACACTCCCTAACCCAACAAGCCCTATTATCCACAGAACAATGGCTTTCTCAAAACCTACTGATCCTTAATCCTAAAAAGACTAAACTCCTACTTTTCCTTCCCCATTCTCATTCTCACCATAAAAACCTCCTTTGTTATTACATCTTCTAATAATACAACTATCCAACCTGAAAACCACACCAAACTCCTAGGAGTCATCATCGATGATGAACTAAAGTTCAACCTACACATACATCAATGTTTAAAAAGAACACACCAGAAATTAGGCCTGCTTTATTGGAACAAAAGATTCTTAACTCCTGATTCTAAACTTACTTTTGGACAGGCCCTCCTCCTCCTAGCCTCCTTTATGCTGCCCCATTCCTTACCAATATTCAGGCCACCACTCTTAACAAACTTCAACAAACTTACCATAAAATAGCCAGATTCATTACTAACCCCCCCATACAAATAACACCACTGCACTGCCTTAAACTCTCTCCAGTGGCTTGAACTTCCCCAGCTATTGATACTTTATCAGTTTAACATGCTTCACTCTATCCTTTATAAACCCTCCTCCTGTCCATCTCTCTCTGGCTTAGTCTCTATCTACACTCCATCCCGAACTCTCTGTACTGCTAATCAACAACTACTTGACATTTACCTCCCAACAAAGTCCATAGGCATACTACTCTATAAACACTCTGTCAGCCATGCCTGGAACAGACTTCCCCTTGACTTAAGTATAATTCCACACACCTCCCACTTTAAAACTAAACTAAAAACATATTTTCTCAATTCCAGGACCTGCCCTTGCAATGACCCCACTTAGTCTCCCTCTTTCACTTCTCATAAGGTATTTGCATAATTCCACACAAACTGCAAAATTATATATTTACTTTGTTTTACTGCTCTACCTAATGCATTATCACACTGTAAAATTACATGTTTCTTAATGTCTTTTTTGGCTCCTTCTCCTTACTTAGAACTTTCATTTGTTTGTATGTACTCAACAAATGTAAAACTTTTGCTCTGTATAATTGTTTCTCACCACATAATCTTTGTATTAATATGATACTCTGTAATAGAAATGTATTGTGGGAGCTTTTCTCCTCAGGTCTCCACTGAAAATGGGCCACAAGCCCAGTTGGACTAACCCGGTTAACAAACATCAATAAATAAATAAATATAAATACATTTTCAAAACTGGCCACTCACAGAAAAGTGTCGGAAATTGCCCCTACTTAAACCCAAGAGGCGGGAATACATCTCATAACTGGTTGTAGCTTCCCCTTGCAGGCACTATGGCAGTAAGAGGAGAAGGTGTGTGCTTCAGGGCACAGCGCTGGTGCATTCAGGAGTCCAAGGTCATGGCAGGACTCCTAGTTAAAGACCATGTTCAGAGACTGCTGCAGGGCCAGTACCAGGGATCCCAATATAAGTTGGAGGCCAGGGACTGTCTCACCCGTGACCTCACCAGTGCCACTGGCATACCCTGAACTGGTGAGCAGGTCAGGCACCACAATGCTGACCTTAAGCGGCGTAAGGGGAACCTCTTGGAGGAATAGCGGGGGATGATCCAGTTGTGTGTAAGTATCACCCCAGTATATGTGTAATAATTGCCAGCTCAGGTATATCATGGAAAGGTATGGCTAAATATTCCACTTATGTCTCCCACAGCTGCAATGGAGCGGGCCGCGAACCAGGAGGCCCACATCAGTCACTTGGTGAGGTTGTGACTTGAGCCAGGTCAGTAATGCTCATGCATTTACTGTCATAGGAAATAAAAATAAAAGTAGTAGTAAATTAAGTGCTTGTATAAAACCTGTATTGTTCAAGGCAAGTACTGTATACACTAGAGAATATGGCAGGAAGAGTCTCATATTGTTTGTAAGTCAATGAAAGGGTACTAGCCTGACAAAATAGGTCTAACTGCTGGACTGCATGCATATATCCTGGTATCATATGGTAATGTAGATATGCTATCATGTAATAGTACTGTAATATTAAGCACTGTTACCCACACCGTGCACCATAAATTGAATGTGTAGGAATGCCTGTATATGACAGGTGTAATCCCCAGAGGCCATTTAGTACAACTGAGAGACACATAGACAGTAAACTGGGAAAATGCAGACAACAAAAGCTGAACAGCACATGCAACTGAGATGTGAACTTTTGTTTTTTTTAGTACACACAGCAACAGTTCGAATCCAGCCAGTGGTATTAGACTGCATACAGAATCATACCCCACAACTGTATAGATATGTTCAGCATGTCTAGTAAAGTGGCCCATATCTGTTGCCTATCAACCTGTCCCCCTGGGAAATTAGTGGGATGATCCCAGACATATAGGCAGAAAACAGGAAATACAACTGATTGACACATAGCTATGAGAACAAAGTTGGCACATTAGCAACTCCCCAATACCTTATGTGACTAAGAAGCCACGTATGTCCCATTTACACCCCAACTTGTCAAGCTGTGTTCAGAGTGTGTACGGTAACACAGTGAGATGTATGTGCATAATAGTAATGTGGAATTTGGTACTGTGTGTGGGAACATTCAGGTAATGCTAATAAACATTCCTCCCACAGGTCTGTCAGATACCAACACTGTGCCCAGAAATACAAGAATGATATGCAGTTACTCTGAATAATGAGGTATTACGGTTCCCATTCAGAAGCCTGAAACATCATAAGCCTGAAAATCAAAATCCTGAAACCAAAAGCCTGAAAATTCAGAATCCTGAAAACTCAAAATCCTGAAAGCCCAAAATCCTGAAAGACCAAAATCCTGAAACTCAAAATCCTGAAAACACAAAATAGACATACTGATGTCATTGTGGCTTTGCTATTGTTAGCCCTGTGGTGTTAGGTCATGCGTTGGGGTCAGGTAAGTGTGCGGTTGGTTTTATTTTAGGGTTAGGGGCGGTTTAAGTGAGTTAGGGTTAGGGCGCAGGTTAGGCATGTATGCAATAGTGACAAATATTGGGGTTAGGGGCGGTTTAAGTGAGTTAGGGTTAGGGCGCGGGTCAGGTGAGTGTGCGATAGTGACGGACCTTAGGGTTAGGGTTAGGGTCAGGGTCAGTTGGTAGATATTAGTGTCTTTATAGTGACATATTAGCATTATTTGTGTTTTCAGGATTTTGAGTTTCAGGATTTTGGTCTTTCAGGATTTTGGGCTTTCAGGATTTTGATTTTCAGGCTTATGATGTTTCAGGCTTCTGAATGGGAACCGGTATTACACATCACTGTTGCCCACACTGTCCAACAACATATAACTGCCTATGAAATCTTTATATGAGTGCTGTAATACAAGGTCAGAATGCAGAAGTACAGGGGATTAATAAGACAGAAAGCAGATAGGAGATATACAGCAATATCTATATAAGCAGACACAACTGTGATAGACAATGTTTAAGTTGCAGCAGACACAGCCATGGTCTGAATCCTGGGTGTGGAATTAGGCTGCATACAGAGTCATACCCCACAACTGTACAGATGAGGCCAGAATGCCCAGTATATGTGCCCATATCTGCTGCCTGTCCCCCTGGTAAGTCTGTGGGATGATCCCAGATATTTAGCCAGCAAACCAGGAATACAAGTGATTGTCAAACATCATGAGAACACACCTGTCACTGTAGCAACCCCCTAAACTGTTAAAGAGTAATATTTCAAGTATGTCTTATCTGCACTCCCATGTTGTCAAGCTGTGACCAGAGTGTGTACAGTAACAGAGTGAGAGGTATGTGCATAATACTAATGTATAATCTGGAACTTTGTGTGGCAACAGTCAGGTAGTGCTAACAAACATTGCTCCCAAAGGTACGCTGGATACGAACACTGTGCTGAGAAATACAGACCATTATAACCTATACTGGTACTGTTCACTCTGATATTGTAGGGAATTGTGAGTGTTGCAGTTTCTCTGAATAATAAAGTATCACTGGGCACTGTCACCCACACTGTGCTACATAATATAACTGTGTAAGAAAGCATGTATATGTGTGTGTCAGGTCACTAAAGGTGGAAGAGGGCAATATTCTAGATATGTCCCGGCACACCAGCATGTGGTCAACACATGGCCAGAGTCTGTGCAAAATGAGTTAGATAGCTATGTGCAAAACAACAATCCAGAATCCTGGAGTATGTGTACAGTTAGTTAGTGTTAACAAACATTCCTTCCACAGGTATACCAGGTAAGAGGTGTATACTGCAGGTAAAACCAGTTCATGTGTAATGATGATGACAGCCATATCACTGTCCAAACTAAAGCTATAGGTTTGTGCAGTAAGACTTGTAAGGTACAGATAACTTCACTGACTAGGAAAGTAATGTGGACTACAGGAATATATTAGTTGCTAATTGACATCTTTCTCCCCCCCCACCATATCTCCAACAATAATAAACATACCCACCCCAATTGGTATGTAATGACACCTATGTTCTAATAATGTCCAAGTGTTTGATAAATGTTTTGATGGTTCCCATGCATGTGCTATATTGAATTATTCCAACATTAGTGGCATGGTGCCATCAATGTACCTGCATGCTCTTCTTATTATCACTGTGGTCCCATATATGCATGTGTTCTGTTGGCTATGCAACTGTTCTGTATCTGGTGACTCAGTTAATGGGAATATCTATGCATGCTGTTATACCTAACCCTGGAATGTGTTGACTAATACTAACCCACAAATGATGATGAAATCAAAACACTATAGCATGCTTGGGAAGGCCAGTCCCAGCGGACCCACCTGTCCCACCTCAGCTGGCCATGGCACCGGGCACCAGCATGTCTGGAGCCCAATCTGGGACCTCCCTGTCCATTGGTCCTGCACCACCTTTGGGTGGAACTGCCTGAGGGGATGGGGCTCACCACCCCTGGGAGTGGGTGAGGACAGGCACCAGTCACCCATCACCAGCTCGGGTTCATGGTGCATAGAGATCAACCAGCAGTTTGGTGATCTTCTATGACAGCTCAAGGGCCATGTGTCATGATTAGAAAGTCAGCCTGGCTCTGCGACTCAGCCCCCAGCACAGCCACCTTTGGGGCTGTGAAGGTGCAGTGATGACTGCCCATGGGTGGGGACCTCTTCCCACTGTTACCACTAGGGGGCTTGTGGGCTTCCGATATCCCAACACCTCTCCCCATTAAGGTTTTTACCCCCCACATGTGTCATATACCACCCCTGTATGTGTCTTGTCTGTCTTGTCTGTTAACCTACTCAACTTACCTCCCCAAATATACTAACTACCCCTCCCTAACATCCCACTCTCACCTGAAAAGTAAAGGCAATCTGATCCCACAAAAAAAATCTCACCCCATACATAGCTGTACATTTTGCACACATGTCCACTGGACACATGCAATCCAGTCTAATTGGCATCACAACTTATTATTGTTGTCCTCACCCCTCTCCCAGGCATTTGAGTGTCCAAATCTACCTCCAAATTCAGTGTATATACACAGCTGTTGCTGTAGAAGAAACGGGCAGCAATGGACCTTCCCTACACACTTCCTGCACATCCCTGGCTATTATCCCTACAGTCTTTCCCTCTTTGTTCCCCTTTTTTCACTACTTTCCTATCAACCCCTTTTTCTTTTCTTTTAAAGAAATTAGCACAGGGGTAAGTGGGAGTAAGCACTTTTAAGCAGCAGTAAGCGGGTTTAAGCCTGTTTGCACAGGGGTAAGCAATGCCCACACAGGTTAAGCAATTTAGAAGCTCAGTATAAGAAAATGTAACTGTACGTTAGCATGCTTACCTCCGCGCAAACCTGCTTACAACTGCTTTAAAGTGCCTTAATTACTCTGTATCCAATGGTCCGTGTTCTGTCCAGCAACAAAATAAACAGCCTTTGCAAGGCTCAAACCCAGCATTCTGCAGACCATAGACAAAGTGATTTACTACTAAGCCATGTCAGATATACATAACTCTAATGTTTTCAAAACCATATCATCCTGCCCAGTCATGCAACAGTACAAAGAATGTATTCCAACATTAAGATGTATGTATGTAAATATATTAATATCTAAACAGATACAGCATATCTATATATGTATATATATATATATATATATATATATAAATATATACATATATAAATATATATGAGCATATATACATGCAAATGCCTACATCCACACACACACACACACACACACACACACACACACACACACACACACACACACACACACATATATATATATATATATATATATATATATATATATATATATATAGATAGATACACCTAGATGTCTCTATATACACAGCAAGTTACATATATGTAAGCAGATATATATCGATGTAGGTATATACAGACATGAACTGCACACCCTGCCAGGAATGGTCTGAAGCTCTCCATAAACACCTGTGTAGGGCAGCCACATGGCAGAACTGTGTGCATGCATACACACACACTATGCAAACACACCTAGGACAACCCCATTCCTACACACACCATATCACCTTGCCCAGCTCCCCACAGTACACCCCTCACCCACACACATGGTGTCAAATGTATGGTCCACTCTCGGCCTCTGGCAAACCAACATCAGACTGGGTTGTGTGTCCTGGTTACCAGGGCTAAGCTATGCTTAGCAAGTATCAACATTGCTGCAATATAACAGCTAAGCTGATTTGTGCACTGGTAAGCACTCCCTACACTGTGTAAGTGCCCGTACATTTACCCATAGCTTAGCACCACTTAGCTTCATGCAAAGCTACCTAAAGCTGCTCAAAACTGTCTTAACCACTGTGTATCCAACAGTCCTTGTCCTGCCCAGCAACAAAATTAACAGACCTTGCAGGTCTTGAACCCAGGACGCTTTATACTGAAGTCACAAAATTAACCACTACACCATGACCACTGTAAAGGCTGCTGTTGTTTTACCAATATAGCTGTCAATACACATACTGAATAGTATTGAACATTTGCCTGTAGTTCCTAAATTGTGTTGTTATTAATATGACTGTTGCATCACATATGTTGTTTTATCATAATGTGCACATAGCAGATACATATGGTGAGATACATGTGGGAGGGTATACAAAATTGTGATGTTTACTCATGACAGGAATATGGTTGTATACATATAATAGGTCTATATATGTCTACATGTACATACACATGTATACTTATACATATGTCTGTATACACATCTATATAGTGCTACATATATATGGCCATGTGTTCATCTCTCTGTATGTACATTTGTGTGTGTGTGTGTGTGTGTGTGTGTGTGTGTGTGTGTGTGTATATATATATATATATATATATATATATATATATACACACACACACATGTATGTGTATATGTGTGTGTGTGTGTGTGTGTGTGTGTGTGTGTGTGTATATATATATATATATATATATATATATATATATATATATATATATATATATATACATATATACACACACACACATATATATATATATATATATATATATATATATATATAGATATGTATATGTGTATATAGCTATATATGTATGCACATTCTATTTGTACAGATATGCCTTGTTCTGGTGGTATATAACTAGATATCTATAACTATATGTGCATACATATCTATTCTGATATACCTACTATTGTCAATATATATGTAGATTTCCATACATATATGTGCATATGTATCACTATCTGTATATGTGTAGACATATATTGCTCTGTATATGTATATATCTGGGTGTGTATATGTATATCAATGTACATATACATACCCATATATATCTGTTGATATGTATATATGTAATTATCTATATAAATATCTGGATAGTTATATGTACATATATTTTCACCATATGTCCTGAACATGGAGTGTAGCCCTACCTCAGCCTCTATAGTCCCAACTTCGTAGTGCAAGGGGATGTCTGGTATGTATAGCAGGTATATTAGTAGACTATTGCTACTGTAATAGGGATTGTCTTCACATACGTGGTGTGTGTAGGAGGTCACATCTGCTTTTTACATGTACGCCATTGGCTACTGACAGACACCCTATGGACATCATAGTACAGTACTGCTGCTAGCACGTAATGCTCCTGTGGATACAGCAGAGATACTTGTCAATATATGTGGACATTCTGACATACTCTATACAGTCCAGAGTTATACACAGAACCCCTTAGTGCAACACATGTGGACCAAGCCTGACAATAAGGATGTTAACAGCCATGTAGATGGGTATAACACATAACGACTAGTATACATTTTCCCCCATAGGTTATGCATTCACACACCCCTGTCTGTCCTGACACATAATAACTGCTGGTGCAGAGGTGCCATGGCCACATACTACCCACTAGATATTGACATACATCTGTACAGCATCCCACTACTCTGTCTGATATACATGACTGTTAAGGGAGACCTGGCAGCAGTACATCTGGCAAGTATCTGGACATGACATCTCAATGGGTAAGTACACTAAGCTGCTAGGCATGTAATAAAGCACTGTGCAGGCTACAGGCAGACTGGCTCAGCACTGACCTACATCTCTATGCTGCTAGGCATGTAACAAAGCACTGTGCATGCTACAGGCAGACTAGCTCAACACTGGCCTACATCTCCTATGGGGGAATGCACATGCACCTGCATATATAGCAGGCTCTACATGCATGTCACAGCACAGGGTAAGATGCACCTGTGTGAAAGTGCATAACCACAACCAATGTGAACAGAGCCACAGCCACATATGTTAAGCTAGCATAATATTACAGTATATGGACTATCTGTTCAACACCATCCTCTTATGTGCCACTCACACCCTTAACCTACATATACTGGGCCACTACACAGTGTGGTCTGATGCCTGTCTGTGGTATGGGACATGAGTGTGTATGGCCCTACAAACATGTAAGTCAATATGGTGATATACACTGGAGCAGCATGTAACATCAGATAGGATGGGACCAAGACACATGTCCCCAGACATAGTTGCTTTAACTGAAACCTGGCTAAATAAAAACATAGCTAACTCATAAGTTCTCCCTACCAGCTACAATATCATTAGACAAGACAGACCACTTCGTAAAGGGGGGTAGAACTGCCTTACTGTATAGGTCCAACTTAACTGTACGTCAATTACCAAACTCCTACCCCTCCCCAATAATTGGGACATACTTATCTCACAACTTCACCTTCACCTTAAAAAGGTCATCACCATAATTGTGATCTATATTCCACCTGCTAATATACCTGTCAGCCTTGAAGACTTCTTATCCTGGTGTTCTTCCACATACTCACAAGAAACCCTTATTCAGGAGGATTTCAACCTAGATTGGTTCACCTGTATATCAGAACCACCAAGTAATCTAATAAATCTCCATGGCTACCAGCAGCTAGTCCAAATTCCAACTAGATGTGATAAAAAATCTAAAAGGGACTCCATCCTTGACTGGGTCTCAACTAACAACCCCACATTGTATCCCCACACAGGCAGTCTCCCAGAAACCTTTAGTGACCACAACATAATATACCTTATACGTAGTAAAACAAGCATATGCAAAACCAATAACTATAAATCCGCTAGAAACACAAAAAAAATTCTCTCCTGAGGTCTTCAATACTTTACTCTGTAACTGTGACTGGACCCCCCTAAAAACCCTCCCACTTGACCAGGCTGTAGCATATTTCAACAAAACATTTCTACAACACCTAGACAGTGTCACTCCATTGTGCAACATCAAGGTTAGAACCTCTACAAATCCCTGGCTCAGTAAAGAAACCAAACAAATCCTCAAGTCCAGAGACACTGCTTGGCTTCACTATCAAAAAAACAAAGAAACACAAAGCCTAAGTACCAAGAACTGAGCAACCATGCAAAAAAAATGCATTAGGCTGGACAAAAATCCTACTACATGACATTACAAACTAAATACCAATACAACCCCCAAAAATTTTGGAAAAATGTAAACCAGCTACTAAAACCCATCCAAAAGGCTTCCCCCAAATCATCCCACCTCTGACACTAAAGTTCCCATTGAAACACAATTCAACTCCCACTTTGTGAACTCAATTCTATCCTTAGTATCACAGGACCGTTCCTATCTCACTACCCCCCCCCAGTACAAATAACACTAATACAGGCTTTACCCTCAAAACAGTTTCCACCACTTCAATCAAAAGCATGCTCTCCAAACTAAAAACCTCATCAACAGCAGCCAACCCACTCCCCAGCTATTTCTTGAAACTCACAGTAGATGCTATTGCTATCCCAATCTCCACTTTCATCCAGATCAGTTGTTGAAAACTACGTGCCCAAACTCTGGAAAATATCCTATATTACACCCATAGACAAAGGTGGGACCTCCACTGAACTTAATAACTACAGACTCATTGCTTTAATCTCCCCATGGCCAAAGTCCTAGAAAAATGCATCCATACCCAGGTGCTAAAATATCTCCTAGACTGCAACATCATGTCACCTACTCAGAATGGATTCAGACCTGCTCATAGTACTACTACAGCCCTCCTCTGCTTCACTGACACAGTAAACCATCTCATAAATGAAGGCCTGCAGGTGTTAACTCTTTTTTGGATATGTCCAAACCATTTGACACAGTCTCACACCAAATCCTGCTAAACAAACTAAACCAATATCACCTATCAAATTCCACTCTTACCTGGTTCCAAAGCTACTTAACTGACAGGTAACAAGATGTGAAATGGGACAATTCTCTCTCTCCTCAGCTGCCCATAGCTATAGGAATCCCACAGTGTTTTATCTTAGGACCACTACTATTCACAATCTTCACAAATGACCTCCATATCTCCACACAGCATGCATTTATCACTCAGTATGCAGATGATACTACCTTAATCTGTGCTGCTCAAAACATTCCCACCCTCCTTAAAACAACTCAACTAGCATTCTCTGACGTTGAAAACTATCTTACCAAAGCCCAACTTATCCTCAATCCAAAGAAAACTCAGCTTATGATTATAACCAGTTCTAATAAAACACTGATATCAGTCAATTCACTATCTACTCCACAAATGCTTCTCCAATCACTCCAGTGGCACAGGCTAAGCTATTGGGAATAACCATAGACTCCCACCTAAAATTTGATAGTTAACTTAACTATTAAAAAAGTACATGCCAAACTAGGATCACTCTACCGTATCAAACCATTTCTTAGCAACAGCACAAGATCAGCCATTGCTCACTCCCAACTTCTATCCACCATACTCTATGCATATCCCATTCTGACTAATCTCAACAAAATTGAACTAAGCAAAATGGAAGCCTGCTATAACAGAATTGTTGGCTTTGCTGCAAATTGCACATATAGAACTCATCACTGTACTGCTTTGAGACAGCTCCACTGGCTTGAACTGCCCAACCTCCTAACCTACAATCAGCTCTGTCTCTGTTATTTTATCTCTTACCTCCCGAATAAGTGTCCTGCCCTCAAAAGCCTAGTACAACATCACTCAGCCAAAAGGCCTCTTAGATCATCAAGTAAACTACTACTAGAAGTCACCAACAGCTACTATAGCTTTGGGGACACACTGTAGAGTAGTTCAGTGGCTAAGAAAATAGAACTCTCTCCCTGCTAGCATACAAAACACATCGTCCAAAGCCTCCTTTAAAAACCTCATTAGGCAACACCTCAAGCAAAGATGGCAGTGCCATGATTGCTCCTCAGGCTAGTGAAAGCGGATAAGGTACTTGATAATAGTTTTCACTCTTACTCACAAACACTGGCTAAGCTACAATGTAGGTACTGTACCTGTGTACTATGAATGTATTCTACCTATGTTCCAAATTTCAGCTGTACACTACAAATCTATTAATTTCCTTAATTTTTAAATTAATATTTTTTGTTTGTTCTCCTCACTATAACTGTTGATGTGCTACATACCACTGTAAAACATGTCTATTGTAATTTGTGTGTATACTGATCATGTCTAAATATCTAAATGTATCTGTAATTTTTTCTTTGTGGAGCTTTTCTGCCTGGGCCTCTGCTGAAAAAGGGCCTTTTCAGCTTAGTCAGACACCCCTAGTTAACAAATGTAAAATAAAATAAAATAAAAAATAAATGACTTCTACCACAGTCTGTACACAGGCCAAAGTACATATTAACAATACATATACTGTCTACATTCACCATTAGTACACAAACCTCAGAACTGTACAAGCAACCACAGAATGTCCAGGTTATGTCATCAAACATAACTCCTACTGTACATAACGTGTAGCAGTCTGATATCTCACTGGCTTGTTATCAGATATGAATACACTAATTATGGTGTACAGCACATATGCACCTCTTAATGCATGACATATGTACAAAGTTTGACAGAGTTGTGGCTGGAAGCATATACACAGGGCCAATATTGACATGTTGCTGTGATAACCTCATACATTTACTGTTGCAACAGGGTTTGTTGCAACATATGTCCTATGAGGGATATGAAGTCAGTAACTGTGACGACTTTCACCATCTGCAGACTGCAATCCTCATACTACCTTCTGCAGTTCACAGATAGATGCTCTGTGGGTAACACAAGAAACCATAGGTACCACACACTGTCCAGTCTGCAGATGACCCTACAGATGGGGATTCCTCATAAACATTGCACTGACATGGCAGGTATTAAAACATGTAGGACAGCCATATCCACACACACCCTGTTAAATCAACATTACTCCAAATGCAGTATAGCAGCACTTGCAGTCTGTAGTCAGGTCAGGCACATCCCATTCCTGTGTGTTGCCCTCTTTCCACAGTGTATGTTGTTAGAAGTAAATCCCCAATCCATCTGAGATGCTGTTTGCCAAACAACATATCGAGATCCTGCTCACAGTGAATGAAAAGGCCCAACACCAACATGATGTTCCTAGATATTTGAATGTGTTTCCATGCAAATGGCTATGGGAATGTTACCACAGCTGTTCCACATGCAATCAGCTAAGGGAAGGCTGCAATTCATGCAGAGGCCATCAGCTGATCATGAGCATCACTTAAAATACACATGCTGCTGCCTAAGAAAAGTAAGTGTAGGTCTCCACATCCACCAGAGAGAGTGAGAGAGGCAGACAGAGGCAAAGACAAGTCAGGTAGGGGTGGGAGAGTAAAACATAAGCATGTTTGTGTCACACACCTACCAGCAGAAGGTATCAAACTCCTGACGACTATGTAGTGCTATCACATTTCTATGCAGTTATTGGATGCACCACATATGTTACATGCTGTGGAGCCCTCAGAACGTATATGTGATGGTGAGTGACATCTGCAGCAGGGATATGGTAGCTATAAGGTAGGTGTAGTACTTGTGGCTGTCCGCATGAACAGGTGCCAGCATCAACACAGTCATCAACACAGCCACATTCTCAAAGGGATGCCCACACATTGACACATTTGGCAGGGCCAGGCATACAATTCATCACTAATGACACTGCCACAACACATTACTGTGCAGGTATGACATGCACCACATGGGTCATAGGGAGGTTATATGGGCAAAGGTATGGGGAGGTGTCTGACATCAGACAGCATGCTTCAGTATGCCAGTGGAGGTTGTAGTGAGTGTGAATGTGAACATACGCATCATACAACACACACACACACACACACACACACACACACACACACACACACACACACACACACAAACGGTGCCAGTACTGACATACATGGGTGTATTAATTCACGTGTGTAGTGGTCAACTGTGCCAGACGGCTATACAAGGTTAGGTGATGGGTATACCTTGGCATCAGGCCACATGATAATGGTCTGCATTGTGGCTCAGGGTTGTAGTTTCCAGATTTTCACACACCAGGTGGTTATTGTATTCACCATCCAGTCACCTGGGTGACTTTTGCATGTGGCAAGTGCTGTGCATTGCTTGCCATGTATATGTTCCTTAGTCCATGACATGGACGGTGTCTGGGATGTGCACACCTCCCACATGCATGTACAGTGATATGTGGAACTGTTCCTGGGGTGTCTGGCCCATGTTGTGCACACAGATTATCATCAGATGTGCCAGTCCTGGGATCATGTGGTGGGAACTGGTAATGGACAGCTGGTTTACCCTGCACCTATATTGATAGTATGCTAACAGCATTCCCTGGTGTCAGTGTCATCTGTTTATATGGGGCATGTTTTAAGGCATGCTATGTTCTTTGTGGGTCACATTTGATGGCACCACAGGTGTTGCAGGTGTCCAGTGGGTAACATGGGGAAGGTGCACTATCTGCATGTACGTGCCTATTGGACAGATGGACAGGGTGCTATGCCCTCTGTAGCCCACTGCAATCACTCCATAGTTGCTATCAGTGGGCAATATATAGTGTACTACCAACATAGTGGCTGTTGCCTAGGCAAGTGTGTGTGTGTGTGTGTGTGTGTGTGTGTGTGTGTGTGTGTGTGTGTGTGTGTGTGTGTGTGTGTGTGTGTATGAGACATGGGTTTAGAGTGTTCTCTGGCTAATACTAGGGTTGCTAACTTTGTTTGCCTGGCCTTGATGTCACATGTATGGGTATGGATTTGCACCCCAGCCTCTCGGCTATTTCACATCTGTTATCCCTGTACAGTAGACATTGTAATATATACTAGTGCCACCATATAAGAAATTTGCAAAACCTGCTCTACATTGGGCCCAGTTGTTACTTACACACACACGCGCACACACACACACACACACACACACACACACACACACACACACACACACACGACGCGGCTGCAGCACACACACACACACACACACACACACACACACACACACACACACACACACACACACCTGTCATGTCTGGGATTAGAATTCCTACTTAACTAGTTTATTACATTATAGCAGTATGCAGTTATAGTACATGCCATGGAAATTAGTGGGATACTCTTTCTCCAAAAGTGTATATCACATTGGATGACATCAGCAGGATTGCCAAAGTAGGACATTCAAATTGTAGTGAGTGTGGCTAGGCCAAAATGCATTGCTCCGTACACAGACATTGAAACACACACACAAAATATCCCCAACTGAGATGTGTGGGTACAGAACCCCTAACATAGGTCTATATCACACTACAGCATGAAGCTGTTATAGGATGCACCACAGGGATTACTGGAGAACACCTTCCCCGAAGGTGTATGCCATATTGGATGACATCAGCAGGATTGCCAATGTAGGGCATTCGAATTGTAGTGTGTGTGTGGCTAGGCTAAAATGCACTGCTCCCTACACAGACATTGAAACACACACAAATCATCCACAACCAACATGTGTGCGTATAGAACTCCCAACAGAGGTCTATATCACACTACAGCATGAAGCTGTTATAGGATGCACCACAGGGATTCCTGAAAAACTTCTTCCCCAAAGGTGTATTTCACATTGGATGACATCAGCAGGTTTGCCAAAGTAGGGCATTTGAATTGTAGTGAGTGTGGCTAGGCTAAAATGCATTGCTCAATATGCAGACATTGAAACACACACAAAACATCCACAACCTACATGTGTGGGTATAGTACCCCTAACAGAAGTCGATATCACACTACAGCATGAAGCTGTTATAGGATGTACCATGGAGATTACTGGAGAACTCCTTCTGCAAAGGTGCATTTCACAGTGAATGACATCAGCAGGATTGCCAAAGTAGGGCATTTGAAATGTACTGAGTGTGACTTGCCTAAAATGCATTGCTCCCTACACAGACATTGAAACACACTCATAACATCCAGAACTGCCATAGGTGGGAATAGAACCCTACCAGAGTTTTATATCACACTACAGTAGTATGCAGTTATGGCATGCGCTATGGAGATTACTGGGCTACATCCTTCCCAGAGGTGTATTTCTAGGTGGATGACATCAGCAGCCTTATCAAAGTAGAGCATTTGAATTGTATGTAGTGTGACTACCCTAAAAAGCACTGCTCTCTACAGAGACAGACACACACACACACACACACACACACACACACACACACACACACACACACACACACACACACACACACACACACCACGCACACTTGTCATGTCTGGGATTAGAACTCCTATCTAACTAATTTATCATACTACAGCAGTACACAGTTATAAAACATACTATGGTGATTACTGGGCTAATACCTTCCCAGAGGTGTATTTCTAGGTGGATGAGATCAGCAGCCTTGCCAAAGTAGCACATTCGAATTGTATGGAATGTGACTACACTAAAAAGCATTGCTCTCTACACAGACATACACACACACACACACTTGCCAAGTCTAGGATTAAAATTCCTACCTAACCATTTCATCACACTACAGCAGTATGGCATTATGGCATGCACTACGAAAATTACTGGGCTACTACCTTCCCAGAGGTGTATTTCTAGGTTGATAACATCAGCAGCCTTGCCAAAGTGTAGCATTTCAATTGTAGGGAGTATGACTACCTTAAAAAGCATTTATCTCTACACAGACAGACACAGACACACACAGACACACACACAGACACACACACACACACACACACACACACACACACACACACACACACACACACACACACACACACACACACACAGTTACCATGTCTGGAATTGGAACTCCTACCTAACTAGTTTATCACACTACAGCAGTACACAGTTATGGGACACACCATGGAGATTACTTGGCTACAACTCTCGCAAACGTGCATTTCACAGTGGATGACCTTAGCAGGCTTGTCATAGTAGGGCTATGGGGAGGGCAGTTTGTGTGCATGGGCCATAACCCATTCATTGATAGGTTGACATGCCACATGCGGGCACACACAGGGTCATATTTCACAGGTATGTGTAGACAGCTGCTAGATGACTACTTCTTTGTATAGTCTTGTTGCACAGCTAGCACATGCACCACATAGTATGTAATGCTGACAGATACTGGTGGCTAGTATCTAAAGTGAGTGACATCTGACCCTCATGTGGTCAGGGCCCTTTGGCTGTGTGCTGGGTGGGACAGGCCTGGATGGCTCCTTGTCGCAGTCATCCTCTTCCAAACATCTCTGTACATCTACCTTTGGCTTAATATAGTGTGTTGTCCTTACATATATGTCTGTATTCCTATCTACTGTGTGTGCAAGACGTGAGTGGTGCATACTGAGGAGTGTCTGCACTAACATCTGCAACTGCCAGATATGTCTGGTCCACTGGTGTTTGCAGACATGGCCTTCATATGTTTAAGTGTGTGAGCATGCCCAGTATGACCTTTTGGGTCTATATCACGTCATCAAACTCTGAAAACAGCAAACAATGAATGATCAATACCATTTCACTGAAAGTTGAAAATATTGAGAGCTCAGAACAGCGATTTCTTTCCGAGGGAAAGAAATCACTGTTCCAACTACAAAAAAAAAAGTAAACAGTCAAAACACATACACAGCTACCTTAACCCTACTTCTAACCCAAAATAAAAAAGTAAACAGTTAAACACATATATCCACCTAATTTAACCCTACTTCTAACCCCGCCACAAAAAGTAAACATATATACACTTAACTAAACCCTACTTTTAACCCTAAAGTGTACGCTAAATACATTACTAGATATGCACTTACCTTAACCCACACCCTAACCCTAAGGTCAGTAACTATTGCACATTTCCGTTCGGGAGCCATACTGGATAAGGGAATCTGTGGGACCGCACTCCGAGACTGCACTACAGTGCAAAACACGGCAAACTAATGAAGTGGCTAAGCGACTTCTTTCCCAAGGAAAGAATTCACTGAAAAGCCACTTCGCTATTTTGCCGGTTCGCTATTTACAGTTCGGTGAAAACCCATTCGATAGAATGCGTTTTTGATAATGTAATAGGGACCCAACCTTTCAGTATGTTGTTGACTGACATTGCCTTAATTTCTCTAAGTGTGTGAGCATGCCCGGTATGCCCGTCTGTATTTAATGTGTGGATCGAGTCCAGGTAGTTTGCACTGTAGTGCTAACCTTTGTGTTGTACACCTACACGTAGCATGCTGTTTCTGCAGGGTATCCGTCGATCATTTGGCAGTGACTGTTACTTCATTTCTGCATAGGATGGGGAGGCACACCTAACTATTTCTACATTTCTACACAGGATTGGGGGGGGCACACCTGACTGTTATTACATTACTATGTAGGATGGGGAGGGCACACCTTGTCTATTTCTACATTTCTACACCGGATTGGGGGGGCACACCTGACTGTTATTACATTACTACATAGGATGGGGGCACACCTGTCTATTTCTACATTTCTACACACGATTGGGGGGGCACACCTGCTGTTATTACTATGTAGGATGGGGGGGCACACCTGACATTTGTACACATTTGCTATGACTGTACTGGTATGTCAGGTACTCCATTTCATTCTGCATTCTTACCTATCATGCTGACTAGAGGCATACCAGTGTACTACAGATCTTAGCTTTGGTTGCCATACATATTAGTGTCTGACTTCCTACCCTTCAGAACTTGCATCCCACTGCCTGACCTGCTGTAGTCTGTCTGTGTAGGCCTGGGGGGGTGGTTACCTATAGCCATCATTCAGTGGCCATAGCACAGGCTCTGTTTGGGTTTGTCTACACTTGTCCTGCTGGCTGAGACTGTTGTTGGGTATTTGAACCGCCCTGACTGGCATGTGTGTGTCATATGGACACACATGTCACCCAGAACATTTCCTGTATTAGGTTTTGTCATCCTGTGTAGTACTGGCTACTATGGTGACTCCAGTATGTGTTACAGATGTCATGGTGACACTATGGGTGTCTACTTTATGCTGCCATAACATTCAGCCACCCAATTCCCTTGCATGCTCACATCCATACCATAGATACAGGTAATGACACATTCTACTCTATTTGGCAATTGGTAGGTTGATTGACTTACCTTTTGGGTGTGCCAGAATTGCGGATGGTGCTGGAGGGCTGCCTATGTCGGATGCACATAGTACAATCCTATACATGGCTGAGCACAGGTAGTGTCATGTCTGGCATCCATTTTACTGTATGTGCGAGATAGAGAGAGGTGTCAATTCCTGAGTCCCTACTGTGTCAGTGCATGTGCTATGCATTGTCTCTTTGCCGTGGTCTCGGCATACTGGGCATTCCTCCATCTGCCTACTGGAGTAGGCTCAGGATGTTCCTTCTCAGAGTCACTCTGTGCCTGTACAGGCCGTGGCATTGGTGGGGGGCTGTGTGGCCCTGCCACATGCTGTCCCTGCTGCAGCTGTTTCCGCAGGATCATATTGTTTAGCATGGCACATACCATAACTATTTGGGTACATATAGCTGGTGAGTACTGCAAGGCTCCACCGGATGTGTCCAGACACTGGAACCGTGACTTGAGCATCCCAAACACACACTGTATTATAAGTCTGATCTGTGCGTGTGCCTACTTATGGTATTCTTGTTCAGGCTTGTGTGCATTTCTAATGGTGTCATCAGCCATGGCTCCAGTGTGTAACCAGCATCCCCCACTAGGTGACCATAGGGGATGTCCCCACTGGCAAATCTCTGGTACAGCTGCATCAGATGCCAAATGTGGGAATCATAATAGCTTCCAGGGCAGCCAGCATACACATTCATTATAATGCCCTGGGCATCACAGACAACCTGGCAGTTGATGGAGGGGATGCCCCTGCGGTTGATGTAGGCCCTACCCTGATCACTGGGTTGTGCTTTGATGCATATGTGAGTTCAGTGTATATAGCACCCACTACCTCAGGGTATTCTGCTATTTGGTGGAAGAGGCATATATTGCTGGCCAACACCGCATGGGTGTTGAGGAAATATACGTGCTCACTGGCATGTGCTGACATGGTATCCAAGAACTGGTGGAATACTCTGGATGCTGATGCCTGTGAGATCTCCATGATATCCCCAGTTGAGCTTTGGGAGATAGCTGTGGCTAGTATTCCTAGGCCTGCACATACCTTGGTGTCCACTGGGATGGGTTCCCCTCGGTCAGTTTGGTGTGTCATGCATGGCCGGCACAGCTCAACAATTTGCTGTAGGAGGTCCCTGTCCACCCTATAGTGCTCCACTATCTCCAGCTCATGTAGCCCCTGGTAGGTTACCCTGGGTCTGTATAATCTTGTCCATCTCCTCACTGTGGGTTGATCAGCAACATTCACATCTTCACCACCCTCAGCCTCGTGCACATGTTGTTCTATGTTGCCTGCTGCAGCCCCTCTCATTTTGTAAGTTTGTTTTTAAAATTTACCAGCTTGTATACACTGGTGATGTAAAGTGTGGGAAACACCAGAGGAGAAGGTGTTTGCATAGTTTATAGTAGTGTTCTGGGCTGGGCTGGTCTGCTGCCTGTGTAATTGGCTGATTCTGATACATTTCACCTGCCAGCTATGCAAGTTCACCTTGATTACCTTCCTACTGCTGTTTTCCCTTCCCATTGCCTTCCTGTTTAAGCCCAGGAGTGCACTGCACAGAGTGCTCAAACATGCACAGTGATGCTATTTCCTGGTTTAACTTTTTTTTCTTCCTTTAAAACCTGGTGCGCGGCGCACACACCTGCTTAGACAATGTAAAGTGTGGTAGGCAGATTCAGACACACCCCCTAGCTTAGCTGTGCTAAGCTAGGAGCAAACTCAAGCCACAGGGCTCCAATCCACTTACAGTATGCCTGACACACACCCCTATGATGTCAACTAATGCCTAGGCTTGCACCTAGCCATTCCTACTCTTACACTGCTGGGGAAAACTGGGATTCACTATCATTCCCCTCATTTGCATAGGATTGCCTGCAAATGCATAGTTATATGTTTCACATTGAGCCTCCCCCCTTAGCAACCACTACTCACTGGCCATGCTGTCTTCTGCCTGCCATTGACTTGCATGGCAAAATACTGATTTTACTTTTAATGCTTAATTTAGGTTTATTTTGTTATTTTCCTCCGATCCCGTTTGCACGCCGCTGCCCTACGCTTAAAGAGCCAAGATCGGCTAAAAAAAAATAAAAGTTAATTTTTTCATAATTTTGCCTGTTTGCAATGCCAATGGCCTTATACTTGGCCATTATCATGCTTACTAACTGATATGTGGCCTTTATTTGGAGCACTCACAACTCCATTTTGGAGTTTGCAGAAATGTACTCCGTTACTGACCGAGTAAATTTCTGCAGATTGCACTAGTCCTGCATGGCCAATTGCAAGCTTTCTGGATCGCAAAATCACCTCATCTGCATGGATTTCTCCTGCAAATCGGGTGATTTGCATACAGGGGATTAGTCCATGTAGGACTAGTGCAGGAGCGCTCGTGCACACCCCTGCAGGCTGTTCCTGGATCGCATGGCAGACATATTGCCTGCTAGAGCTCCTGCACTGATCTTGCATGCTGTACAAGGCATAGAGAATCCGGGAGAATGTGTGACTAGTGATTATAACTATATCAGAAATGTACACATCAGGATATAACTAGGGCATTTCAGACAAACATGCTGTCACAGCAGATGTGTGTTTTGATGCAGAGACTGCCCTTAAAGAAGACATGTAGTTTATGCTTTATATGCATTATGAATCTGAGAAAATTATATTTCAATTTTAGCATAAAGCTAACCCTTGCTACACAGTTATGTGCACCATTGCAAACAGTGCTACTTGATGTTTCTGCTAGGTGACATAATGATAATGATGATGATGTCATAATTGGGCTTTTACTGTGACTTATTACCCTTAGAAGAATGAAATATGAAGACAAAAAAATAAATAAATCATCTGCCAAACTCTGACAAGCAAAAGCCACAGGAAATCCTGTATGGAATTTACATAGACAGACTGCTAATTCAAGAAAGCCAGTTTAAGGAGTTATTACAATCTGCCTGTTTGAAGACACCCTTTGTAGAAAGAGCTCAGGCTGTCTGCAAGGTTGTTGAAGATTTTACAACAAAGTAGCAAATAAGAACCTCTCCCTTGAAGACCAGCTTGATCCAGCAGTAGCTGACTGGCTAGGAGGGGGCCCATGCTGACCAGGGGGGCTGCCACAATATTTACTTTTTAACTAAAATAATGTCTTCCTTAAGGGTGTTATTTGCATTGACAGACACACCTGCTGTTGCTTGCATATGTGTGTGTGTGTGTGTGTGTGTGTGTGTGTGTGTGTTTGTGTAATGCCCTAGTTAGGGATGACAGATTAGTTAATCTGATCAGGCTAAAACCCTGTATCCTGTTTCCAAGAGACGAGCCTGAATCCTCTACAACAACTACCAGGCTACTCAAAAATATGAGTTTTAGTCCATTTTCAAGGAACTGAGTTTCATGCATTTTCATGTAATTGTGAGTTTCAGTGCAGAGACTGGAAAAACTCCCTTATCGGCCTCAACAAAAAGTTGAGATTTCTCATCAAATCATCTAAAGCTAGCTATGAAAACAGAACTGCAGCAGATAAAGACAACGACAAGGCCTTCTATAGCTATGGAAAGAATCTTCACGGCAATACCCAGATTTGCTCTGAGCTACTGCACAATGGTACCTTCTATACCGAGCCAACAGATATTGCCAATATACTGACTGACAGATTCAGTGCCAACTTTACCCCTCCCACCCAAGGACCAATCACAATACATGTAGACTTCCAGGAACCCAGTATTACTGCTGCACAGGTTAAAACAGCACTGTCCAAGGCCAAGAATACAGCTTCTATGGGACTTGACAATATCTCTGGCTGTGCTCTACATGATCTACAGAGTGAACTGACACCTCACCTGTGTGCCCTGTTCAATCACAGCCTCACCTTAAGGTTTGTCCCTACTGAATGGCGCACTGCTACAGTCATTCCTCTCCACAAAGGAGGAGTGACTACAGACCCTGGGAACTATCGCCCCATTAGCCTGACGAGTCTGATATGCAAAGCTATGAAACGCATCATCATGGACCTAATAAACAAGGAAATAGGGAATCTCCAAGCTCTGGATCCCACAGTTTGGTTTAGTGAAGGGTAGATCATGCCTGCTCAACTTGGTTGTCTTCTTTGAGTCAGTCACCAGAGCTGTGGATGAAGGCAATGTGGTTCATACAGCCTACCTTGATCTGGCCAAGGTCTTTGATACCATTCCTCACTCAAGAATCATAGAAAAACTCACTAAGCTAGGCATCAACCTCTATACCACTAGGTGGGTTGCAAACTTGCTCACAGATAGAATCCACAGTGTGTAAATAGCTAACTACAAGTTACACTGCCGACCAGTCACAAGTGGAGTCCCACAGGGTTCGGTCCTGGGTCTTCTCCTGTTTGGTATCTACTTCTTTGAAGTCTAGGCCAATACGAAGGGACTCTGGCTGACAAAGTTCGCAGACAATTTCAAGTTGGGAGCTATTATTAACTCCCCAAGTAATATTGAAATATTGACATCCTACAGAAAGGCCTCACCGAGACCAACGACTTGTGTCAGAACCATGGCCTTAAGCTCAATGCCACAAAATGTGTCATCATCCCCTTTAGGAAAAACCCGATTCCCATAAATTCCCACATTGATGGTAATCCACTGAACACAGAAGACGTTATAAGAGATCTGGGAACACAGGTTGACAGCAACCTATCTTTTGACCACCACATTGCCATTGTGGTCAGAAAGTCCTTCTATATGGCACATTTCCTTATTAAGGGTTTTGCATCCAGGAAGAAAGAGGTCATTGTCTCCCTCTACTTTTCCCTCGTTAGGCCAATCATTGAGTACAATGCCCCATTTGGCATGTACCTCACTAGACACCTGCAACAACTGGAGAGGCCACAAAAGTACCTCACAAAGAGGATCCTAGGCCTTAAATACTTGTCCTATATGGGCAGAATAAAAAATCTCCAACTATTCTCTGTCTCATATCGCCATAGCTGGCCTTAGGCATAGGCCAACTAGGCGTCCGCCTAGTGTGCTGCTGTAGCAGGGGCACTTTTCCTGTATTTATTTGGTGTTGGTAGACCAGGATGGGGGCACCTGGGTGGTATGGGGGTGTGCGCTGTGGAGCTGTTTTGCCTAGGGCACCAACTGACCTAAGGCCGCTGCTGCATATCGCCTAATTAGAGGTGATCTCTGCTTATAAAGTCATGTCTGACCCAGCTCTGTTAGAAATGCTACATCTAAAAAAATCCCAGTCCCTCCACACCACACACTCCAGAGACCTCAACCTCATTACCACAATCAACATAATGTGCTGGAGGGACAGGTTCATAACCCAGAGACTATCCATGCTATGGAATAGACTTTCCATACATGTCAAACAGAGCACATCACTGACCCTCTTCCAAGAGAAATCTTGATGAGTGAATGGGAAATAAAAAATTCACTCCGAGGATCACTCCAGTGGCCCTACTCGACAGAGACACTGGGAACTAAGGTTGGGTGGCATGATGCTATAGGCTAGGCTTATAAAAGCTCCAGGGCCATTAGGCTAGTACATACCTATCAACCTATTTTCAAGAAACTGTGAACTACAAGAGAAGAGAAGTTTACAGCTGCTCATGCTAAGTTTTTCTCAATGTGCCACTAGAACATTTAATAATAGTGTCAGTAGCACTATAGATAGCATACTTGCTCTTGATTCAGAAGGGCTGTGGGTTCTACTCCCACACCCTGTAAATGGATTGCTAATAATATGTTGTACTTTAAGGGGGTGGGGGTACTGCAGACAAGGGAGCCCGCAGGATTTTTTGCAGGGGGGTGCAAACCCAAGCCCCGCCCATGCAGCCCCACCCCCTTGGTTGCCCCGCCCACTCAGCCTCCCCGCCCACACAGCCATTCCAGTGTCCTATTACGTGGCTATTTCTCCCCATTTGTCATAGACACTGTTCAAATCTTTCAGTGTGCATACTGTTTTATGCTTTACTTCTACAATGATTACAGATATCTGGATTTCATTTACAACTTTTATTTCAAATTTTATAGCACAAACACTGACAGACATTTACTAAACCTAAACAAAGCAATAGTCTTACAATGAAAACAGACTTAGCATTAAAACTTCTCTACCTTTGAAACCCACATTCACTGAAACAGCATTGAAACCCACATTCAACGAACATGCATCTGGCCAATGGCGGGGTAAGTTTATCTTTGGCCCGTTTCCAAATCATAGGCTCCTTGCACACATTTTTAGAAACATGCAAGAGTTCTTTGATTCACCTTCCTGACTTAATTATACTACATAATAATTGAATTATATCCCTTGTATAATACAGCACCACTTGTTAGAGTGTGTTTTAAAGTTATAGTTCTGAGCATCTTTCCTTTAAGCAATGAAACAAATCATATGAACCAATAATGACAGCCTTCAGTGTATTGTGATGCCAACCCCCAGAGAAATAAATTAATGGGACTTGTCTAAATCAGTGCCTGTCCATTTACTCCATCTGTTAACCTTCCCAAGTTAAGAGATGCTGAACCTGAAGAACCACTGGCCGGATGAAGTAAATACTCCATGTTTTTAGATATCTATGAAATAGTGAGAGTAGGACACACCAACAGTGCTTTAAGAAATGCAGAAACTAAACTGCTGTTCTCTACCTAGTGCTAATAAATACAGCAAAACTATCAGGACTCAAAAGAAAACAGCATCAAGTAATGAGCTGTACAAATTTAAGTAAAACCACTGTGAAGAAAAGTCCAAGTGCTTGTGCAAACACATTACACACTTCTGGCTGACATGAATATTGAAAACTATGAAACAACATTGCTAAGTACAGTACAAGCTGATAAATGAGTGGTAAATGTGCAATAGCATGAATTAATCAGATGCAATTTAAGAAGCTGCCTGTGCAGACATTTAATGTGTGTATAAACTCAGCATTACATACTGGCCTTGGCAAGCATAAACCATTCAGTAAACAATGTTTATTCCACCTAAGCACAATAGGACCAACAAGGTTGTTATCTAAAGGAAAAAATGCATAAAGGTTTTCAGAAATTCTTTTACCTCCTCACTAGAGCAAGCAAACACACAGAAGGGTTAATCTTTCCTCCAGTCTACAAAGTATAATATTTAGCCCATAACTAGCCTGTCACATGACACTCATGCCCCAATACTTCTTGAGGTACTAAGTATAAGCATTACTGGCAGATTCCTGACCTCACTCTGAACACAGACTATATGGAGTCAGACCAAGTGAGTACTGAATGGTCACCTCCTGCCCAAAGATTTGTGCTGCTAAGAGCATTACCAATCCACACACAGCAACAGTTACTAGGAGACCAAATTCAAGTGATGTCTGCACAAAGCCAAACTTTGGCAAATCTTTCCCAGCTTTGTGACCTACCTACTTTGGTTTTATTGGCCTTAAACATTTTCCAGTCTTTTCAAAGCCCACAAGAGACAATAAAACTTTTATGCCCATTTCTGCATGGACTCTTAGTTCTAAGATTAACAGCTGACTAAAAAAATTTTCAAAAATGCAAAACCTGAAAATACTGAAAAGCAATAGCGATATAAAATAACCTACTGGTTATACAGTACTTGTGGTTTCTTTCCATTTACAAAATAATTCTGAAATGTCTGTAAAACTAACTTTTTGGAAAACATGCTCTGTAACCATATCTCACACACACACACACACACACACACACACGCGCACACACACTACTCACTCTGAAAGTGTGTCCCATCTTCCGCTCGTTTCCTCCCACTGTGAACCGGTCCCATCTTCCGTCCATTTCAGTTTCAGTTCCCGCTCGTTTCCTCCCGCTTGTGAACCCAAAACCATCCGTCCGTGAGAGTTCCCGCTTGCAAACTTGAACATATGCGCGCGATGATGTCAGCACGCCCGCGACCGGACTTCTTAAAGAAGAACGCATGATGTCAGCCCGGACTTCTTTCTTCTTAAAGAAAGAATGTCCTAAAGAAAAAAAAAACTTTTTTTTTAAAATTATAACATTATTCAGCCGATTCCAGGGGGGTGCAAGTGCACCCCCTTGCACCTGCCTGCGGGCGCCCTTGACTGCAGACCTGAGTGTGTCTTCCTTTGCATGCAATGCCTATTAACTATGAACCTGCTGTCAGTTTGACAGCTATTCCCTGTTGCACTATTACCAACCTACCAGTTTTTTTTATTTATTTTTATTATGTTACATAGGCAATTTATTTTTCAAGGGTAGCATTCACTGAATTTGTAGACAAAACACTGAAATATGAAGTTGTTTGCTAGCAGCAACCTCTTCATTAGTTACAAATCTCTTTAATGTGGAATTATTTAGATGACCATTACTTTTGTAGAGATTGTGCATATTAACTAATACTGGTGGATTGTAATTACAGATGTCTTTGTGACCTTTTTTGGTTGAGATGCTCTGAGACGGAGAGTTTTGTCATTATTGGGTTGTAAGTTTTGTATCCCTGCTTACTGGAAAAATGTTCAAACTACAAATTTAAAACCCACTCTAACAAGTGGTGCTGTATTATACAAGGAATGTAATTTAATACAATCAGGAAAGTGAGTCAAAGAACATATGCATACATGCATTGCCCTGAAATGTGTGCAAGGGGCCTATGGTTTGAAAACAGCCCAAAGGTAAACTTAATCTGCCACTGGCCAGAAGCATTTTCTTTGAATGTGGGTTTCATTGTCATCTCAATGAAGGTGAGTTCCAAGGCAGAGAAATTTACTGTTAATGCTAAGTCTGTTTTCTTTGTGACACTAGATGTCTAGATTCCCACCAAATTTGCAGCATGTATGCTCTGACCACAAAGGGCTACATAATATGCATCGAGATTCAGTGTTTGTGCTATAAAATTTGAAATAAAAGTTTTAAATTAAATCCATATATCTGTAATCATTGTAGAAGTAAAGAAGAAAATAATATACACTGACCAGCGCAGTGGTGCAGCGGTTAATGCTGTCACCTCACAGCAAGAGGTTCTCCGGTTCGATTCTTGGCTGGGGTGCCTTCTGTGTGGAGTTTGCATGTTCTCCCTGCGTTCGCGTGGGTTTCCTCCGGGTACTCCGGTTTCCTCCCACATTCTAAAGACATGCTTCTGGAGCATTGCTCCCCGGGCCTCCGCTGTATACAGGATCTGTGGAACCTAGTCGGACATTCCTGGTCAACAAATGTTAAATAAAATAAACAGTGTTTATGGTAATTTGGAAGTGATTGTTAATTAATTAATTGTTACTTAACTGTTAATCAGTATGTGACTCCAAGAACATATTGTGGAACTTGGTGATACTGGGCACAAACTGTATTTAGTACCAGGAACTTGTATTACCAGGGGGGTGATTTATCTAGCTACATGTCGGGTGTGTAAATATTTTTATATTGGCAAGACTAGAGGGTATTTCGTAGGTGCATTTACGAACATCTATATGCAATCAGGAGGGGAGATGACAATAATGCCCTAAGTAGACATCTAACAAGAAGTCCTCACTGCACTGGTTTTCTGTTTGAAATCTGTGAAATTGTAGGGAAAGATCCAGGGTGGTAACTGGAAAAATAAACTCGAAAGGATGGAAAATAAGTGGCAAATTAGGACAAATGCCATGAATACCCCTGGTTTAAATGATGCTTTTAGTATAATGCCAGTATTAAGATATCGTGCAGAAAAGTTATAATTTAGATATATGCATTCCGTTGTGTTTTTAACGTTATTATAATAATATTTTTATGATATTTAAATATTGCGAATGTATATATTTTTTTAAATTAATTGAGGAATTTGATTGGTGGAATGGAGTATTTAAACAGTGGAAGTACAACATTTTAATTGTTCTGATGAAGTCTTGCTAGTCAAGACGAAAGCGCTTAACTTTGGTAATTTTTGTCATTAAAGCTGTTTTTTGGAGTATTTCTGGTATCAGTTTATGCCTTCAGAAACGACAAGTGCTTTTGGAGTTACGAGTTATTTGTTTTGGCTCTTTTCAAACTGTTTTTGGTTCTGAGTGTTAATCAGTATGGTTACTGAGCCAAGTAATGGGACACTGGAATAGCTGTGGGGGTGGGGGGCTGCTGCCAAAGGGGGTGGGGTGTCGTGTGTGTGTGTGTGTGTGTGTGTGTGTGTGTGTGTGTGTGTGTGTGTGTGTGTGTGTGTGTGTGTGTGTGTGTGAGAGAGAGAGAAGGGCCTCATTTGACCATGATCTGGCTCTGCTCTTTTGTAGTGAGTGTCAAGGTTTCCTTTCAGCAAACCTTGGTAAGGTTAGTAGTGGTCAGATACTTTGCCCCACCCAGCTACTCTAAAGCTTCTTCCATTCTGGGCATAGGACATACATTTGCTTATATCTATTTAGCTTTATATAAACTTTATAAAAAGTAATGCTCCCATCTTTCTTGACTCCAGCACTATCAGGGAGGACCAGAAACTTCTGTATTCTTAAATTATTCCCAGATTTAAAATGTCTTGTAATTCCTCCCATGTGAATTGTTTGATAGGCACCCTGTAAGAAGTGTTTTTGATTCACTGCTGGGTTCTTGTGTCTACATAGTGTTCTACAAGCTGGGGACACCCAGTCTTAACTGTGAGATTGTCAACAAACTCTATAACACTGCTTGGATTTCTTGAACCCGAGTAGACGATAGTTGCTGTGACAGTACTGACTAATTATCATGAATCTTACTGAGAAGATCTACCTCCAGATCCCCTTCTGATCCATCTCATCATCTACTGCAGATGACAAATACTCAGATCTCTGTAGAATGGTACAGCTTTATTGTGTTCACACAATACATTATTTGGAGTTTGTGCTTTTGCCTCCAGACTATCAACTCCACCATATTACTGATGTAACTTACTTTTTATACCAGCATGAAAGTACCCTTTCATGATGCCTGTAAAGTATTTTTCCAAAGAGGAATTAATATCATTAATTTCTGCATGACTGCACATTCTCAGGTCTTACCTGTTCAGTCATACCAGATGTTTTGGAGATGATGTGCATGTGTTAGGAACTCTTTTTGCCAGCCTCATGATCTCAGTATGTTTATCCTGAGAGTTAAAACATACTATATGGCAAATTCAACCTCCCACTCTTCAAAATTAAATCAAGATCACTCTGTGATCATTCAGTAATCTCAATGGTAAAAAAATCTGTGAATTCATGGGGCACATCTATATAGACAAAAAAGAAATGGTGTAGGTACTTGCCCCACTCTTGTCGGAATTGGTCTGCAAATGCCCTTAGTACAGTTTGAGTGCAGAGCTGAACGTCATTACCGAATGAGTTATCTGCAGATGGTGTATTTTCTATTGTTTTATCATACAACACTTCCACGAGCACATCATACCTCAGCTGGTCTGCCATAAAGGTAACACCATTGTCTATTAGAAACTACCGAGGAAAGTCCACCTGTTGAAAATCTCAAACAGATCATTAGACACCTTTCTCTCTCTCTCTCTCTATCTCTGCAGAGGAAAAAAACAACACCTCAAGGGACCTAGTAGCATAATCTACCACCACTACGATATATAACTTGCCTGTGGTGCATGAGGTCCTAATATTCTTTACAATGTCCATGGCTGTCCTAGTGACACATTCTGTACTTTTAATCACCACTGTAAAATGAAAAAAAGGCTTCTACTACAACGAAAAGTTCACTGAGAAATTCTGTTAAAATGTAGGCTTTAATAAAGTGAAGAAATAAAAAGCACAAAATGTGTTATTCAGGTTGCAGGTCAAACAGGATAAGCGCTTTCAGTTAAAAAACCTTCTTCAGATCCTTTTGGTTTGGTTATTTGTGTTTAATCACCACTGGGTGAATCTAAATAAAATATTAGGGACTCGTCTCCACAGCCATCCTCTGAAAATAATACATTATTCTGCTACATGCACTATCACTTCACTGGACACACAGCCTGACCTCTCTTTCCCACTCTTGACCAATGACTTCTACTTCTCTTCAGCAGGTGGAAGCCAGAACCATCTAGTTTTGTTGGGTTGTCCCCAGCTTCCACAAGAAGACAGTGCATGCACATTAGCCACTGGAATTCTTCTCACTTTACCTAAAACTACTTTGCCTAGTTCTTTCTGGTCTTGTACATAAAGCTTTCATAGACAGAAAGTGCAACAGAAAACATATGTGGCATTACCATGGTCACTGCAGCCTATAGCTCTGTCTTTACATTCTCCTCTAGTAAAAGAAAAACTTTTTCAATTGCACTTTGCAATGAAGAACCCAGGTGTAACTCCAAGTACTTGTCTAATGGTCAGGACTTTGGCAAACAATATAAATTCTAGCTTAATATGTGATATGGGCCTAAATCTTTTATTTAAATAGCATCTTTAAGCATGATTACGACTTGCTTCTCTACCTTTGAGATAGGTAGACCGTCCTTAAATTTATTGTACAAGGCCATTACTATCTGCCAAAGAATTTGACCTCAACATTTATATAACTCTGGAGGAAAGCCAGTTCTCCCCCATCACCTTTGTTGGATTTTAACTGTGTAAGTGTCAACTGCACTTCCTCATTACCTAAAAGGCCATTTAAATAATTCCTTGGCATCTGAGAAACACGATAAGTTGTTGTTGTTGTCTCATATTCCCAGACCTTAGGGAAACAACTACCTTTAGATGTGCACATCTCCTGAAAATATATCCCAGCAGTCTCTAAAAATCTCGACTTTCCCTGCTCTAATTGTCCCATTTAGGTCCTTAATCTCACATACAGTTATCTTTTCCACTCATGTGTTACACAGCCTTGCAATACAGTTCGGTTCCCCTTTTCCTTAAGTTACCAGTACTGACCCCTCCATATCAATTCTACTTATGGTCTAGTAATATTATAACATTCAATTTCAGATTTGAGCTATATTACAATTAATGAGCCAGCCTCTATCATCACTGCCTTTTAATGCATCTCTTCTGACCTTTGTTCTGACTCCCTCTAGTTTTATCAGGTCATGTTTCAACACTATCTTGCAACCCTCCCACCTTAATGAATCTAACAGTGAACCTTCTATTACATTTCTATCTAAACTATCCTTTATTACATGCCAGATTGCTTGTCCATCCTAGGCGGTCCTACATTTAAAATCAGCCGATGGCCTAATTCTCTTATATTTATGACCTGCAGAGCCATCCATTAAAGGTTGCACTGGGATATGATATGAGGTGCATATCACCTGAAACTCAGTTTGCTGATCTCAGGAAAAATAAGCCTATCTTACTACATTCTTCAGTTAAATTCTGAGAAAATATAATACCAACCTCTGGTGTTTACAGGTGCTTATATTCATTTACCCAATTGTGGGTTTCTAGACATACTTTTAATATAGTCTGATATTTTGTCTAATATTCTACCTCCTTATTCAGATGACTGAGTCTGACATTTAAAACCAAACTGAAATCCTCAAGTAATAAGGGGAAATCCATATTTATAACATGCCCCTTCCATTTATACAAAGAAGTGACAAGTTTTCATCATCTTCATTTGGTGGATAAATGCTACTGATCAGACACTTACGACTAATATCTTGTAGTCTCATATAATCAACCTAGTAGATCCCCTTGTCTACGTGCTATCATTAATGATTTAAGAAACATTATTAAGACACCCTCCCTGGCTTGTGATCAGCAAATAACAAAAGAAAATATTTTGTTCTAAATGTTATGGCCCCTTTAACGTTTAACTTTAATTCATCAACTTAATCTAATGAGCAAAAAAAAAAAGCAAGAAATCTGAACATGACATCCCCTGAATAACTTGTTTTCTCTGGTGATACGTGATATTTGAGGTATTTCTTCCTCTGCTGGGGTCCTTCTTTGGCCAGTCCATATACTGCTTGAGATGAACCCATTTCCCTGATTTACCAGACACCTTAAGGGTAGACAGAGTTATGGGCAGATCTACCCTTGACTTAATATTTGGTGATTTGAGTCGGGTATCCATCAGTCATGTTCAGACTTGAAATGCACAGCTCTTTCTCCTGTGTCACTTATATGTTTGTAGAAGGACTTTTAAATGATGATTTGGAGTGTTGTTGATTGCACCTCAAAATTTTCCACCCCATCCCTCTCTCTATCGAATGCTCCATTTGGTCATCTTCCAAGAGCAAAATTATTTATTCTTATATAGCGTTTATTAAGAAATGATGGGATTCCTCTGTGGACTGTAACTAGTTATGAACCCAATCTGCTTCAAGGATTAGGTATGCTGCATAAGTCAAAGTAACCTGCTATTACAACTCCTGGAAGATTTACTTAAATGAGCCATCTACATTCTAAGAACAAAGATTCTGAGATTAATCTGCAACAAAAAACTATAGTTAATTATCCAGACAACTGATTGAGCTGACTGTAATACAGTTAACATGTGCAGAGCATTGCCTCTTTATGTTGCCATTCAGTAAGGGACAAGTGTTTTTTGTCTGCATTTGTCATGCTCGCTCCCTTGACTTTAACTTTTATCAACCTTTTCAGTGATTGTCCAGGTCATCAATTTTCTTATCATTTTTTTTCATCAATTCTCATACTTCTCATAATTCAAGTAGCTACATCTTTTGTGGAGGAGCAAGCACTGCTTAAATGTGCTTTTAATTGTGTCATTTCCCTCTCTACATTTGCAGTTTTATCTTGCTGTTGTCCAGCGAGAGTTTGATAGGCCTCCAGTTCAGAAACCTCAAGCATCACAGACTTATATAAGATAAGTAGTAACAAATCCAGTGAGGCATTTTTGAACTGGTCCATTAAAGCTAACTTACCCACTGCCTTCTGAAATAAATGTCTCAGTGGTTCAGACACACACAGATATCCAGGATTTCTGAACAACAAAATAAGATCTTTTTGCTGGTATGGAGTTCATGCCCTAAATATTCATCTTGACTTAGGTTAGCCACATCCCCAACCCCCAGCTGAAGTCTGATTATTGGTAAATATATTTTTTCAGGCTTCAAAGAATTAGAACAACCCTGAAGGCATATTAATCATTAGGAATAGCTGACAAAATCTATTTCCATTAGTAAATGTACCTGCTACTGGTCATTGTTAACATATAGAGATATCTACATACCTTGGTAAGGACTATAGTAGTGTCCATAGCACTAGACTAATGGTGACTTTCAAAATGCTGCAGATAAAAAGGGTCTATATCATATTATCGAAATTCCAAAACATAGAACACCATAAGCTCGAACTTGGAATCTCTAAATCTGATATAATTGAAAGCTCAGAACAGCAAATGTTTTCCCTGGGAAAAAAAAATTCTGTTCCAAGAAACACACACACAACACAAGCACAGCAAAAAACAGCATTCCACACACATACACTTAAAATCCTACATCTAACCCTACACTAAACTGTACATACACTACTATCTATCCACTTACCTTAACCCAAACCCTAACCTTAAGGTCCATCACTATCGCACGCTCACCTAACCCACATCCTAACCCTAACTCACTCACCCCGCCCTAACCCTAAAGTCTGTCACTATCGCACACTCACCTCACCCACACCCTAACACTAACTCACCTAAACCGTGCCCTAACGTCCGTACAATTGCACACTTACCTGAGCCCAACTCATAACTTTCCACCATAGTGCTGAAAATAGCGAAGCAACAGAAACAGCAAACCAAATTCTTTAACTAGGAAAAAATGTGGTGTTCTGCAGCTTCACTATTTTTAGCTTTCGCTGTTTTGGGGTCGATATTAGCACATTCAATGTTTTAAAACTTTGATGTTCTAATATAGACCCGATAAAAATAACCGCTGTGTTTTTTTTTTCTTACAGCATGGGCAAACCTCTTACATGAAACTTTTCTTACAAGGGAATATTTGCATGCATCTCCATGCATGGCAATGCTCTTTTGTAGAAAAACAAAGAGTTTTTGTTAAGAATTACTACTTAAAAATATTACATTTTAAAACTCACTCTGAGCATGGAAGTTGTAAAAAAAAAAAGTTATGTACCTACCATAACGTTTCATGTTAGTTGTCCTTCATCTCGCCTTCCTTCTTGCTGGATGGGTTCGGAGCCGATCCTCGGCTCTGACTCGGCCACTTCTTTAGCTCGAGAGCTCTTTACTGGCTCGAGGCTACTCCTTATCCCAGAATGCCCAGAGTCAGCTACACAGATCTCATTTGAGACAGCTCACACTAGACATAATCTATTATTATTAAACCTGGATATACAGTAAATAGTCATGGCTTGCTTGGGAAGCAACTAAGAACTAAACAAGTTAGCCAGTGAAACCATTGATAAATTCCTCTCAATCCTCGAGGAAGGGGGAAGGAGGGAAGGCCGCAAGAAGGAAGGCGCGATGAAGGACAACTAACATGGAACGTTATGGTAGGTACATAACTTCTTTATGTTAAGTTGTCCAATCTCACCTTAATTCTTGCTGGATGGGACAGCATCCCTAGCACCTCAATCCTAGGTGGCTCATTGGAGCAGACTCTTCAGAACCGTGGAACCAAAGGAAGCCCTGCCCCGGGAGACCACATCTTCTTTGTAATGAGAAATAAATGTATGAGGATCTGCCCAAGTAGCTGCTGCACAAATTGAATATATGGGCAATCTAGATTGAAAAGCAACCAAGGTAGCTACTGACCTGGTTGAATGACCTTTGGGTCTTGCTGGATGATCTTTTTGTTGCAAGTGGTAAGTAAAGGCAATGGTGTCTGATAACCATTTTGACAAGGTTACTTTAGAAACTGGAAGGCCTTGTTTGCTGTTAGCAAATGAAAGGAACAACTGATCTGATTTTCTCAACTCTTTAGTTCTATGGAGATAGAAACATAGTTGTCTATGCACATCCATTTGGTGTAATCTGTATTCTGCCTTGTTGGAATGATAAGGAAAAAAGACAGGAAATTCAATGGATTGATTCAAATTGTGTTCTGAACAAACGTTAGGTAGAAAAGATGGATTGGTTCTCAGAGAAACTCTGTCTTTGTGAAAAACCAGGTATGGAGGGTGAACACATAGGGCATGTAGTTCTGAAACACGTCTGGCAGAAATAATAGCAACTAGGAAGAGAGTTTTCCAAGAGAGAAATTTCAAAGAACATGATGCTGCTGGTTCAAAGGGTGGCAGTATCAAGGAGGCCAGAACCAAATTGAGATCCCAAGGTGGAAGGGGCTCTTTCACTGGGGGTCTAAGTAGAGATGTACCTCTCATGAAGGCCTTACAGAGTGTGTGAGACATTAAGCTTGAGTTAAAAACTCCGATGTGAAAATTTGAAATGGCAGCTAGTTGTACTCTAATGGTAGCACCAGCTGCACCAGATCGAAACAGTTCTGCTAAGAAATCCAAAATTTCATTACAGGAGCTGTAAGGGGATCTAAATTCCTGGATTCTGCCCAGTAAGAGAATCTTTTCCATTTGCTAGCATAAACTTTCCTTGTAGTTGTCTTATGGGAGGAAACAATAATATCACGACCTGCTGGGGAAGTATTGGGGAGCATGGCTAAGATTGGAAGTGGAGTAAACCAAGCTGTGAACTTGAGAGTTTGGAAGGATTGGTCTAACTCACCTGACTGATGAATCAAGAGGTCCAGCACTGGGTCCAGAACCCAAGGCTGGGCTAGAAGGTGGGTGGGGGTGAAGGAACGGAAACCAAATCTGTTGAGGCCAATAGGGGGCAATGAGGATCATCTTGCAACCCAACAATTTCGCTTTCTGAATGACTTTTGGAATTAGGGGAGAGGGGGGAAATGCATAAAGAAATCCCTGAAGCCAATCGTGGACTAGAGCATCCCTGGGTGTCTGACATAGAGGAGGAACAAGTGAGAAGTAGCTGCTGCATTTGTTGCTGAGTGGAGAGGCAAAGAGATCACAGCAAGGCTGGCCCCATTTGTGGAAAATAAGATCCACAATTTCCTGTTTCAGAGACCATTCCTGCAGCATGAGCATAGCTCTGCTGAGCCTGTCTGCTATTACATTGGATTTCCCAGGGATATGCATTGCTGTCAGAAAACGTTGAGAGGAAATCGCTCATTGCCACAGTCTGAGGACCTCTCAGCACAAGGGGTAAGACCTGGTTCCACCCTGTTTGTTGATGTACCAAACCACTGACATGTTGTCTGTCTGTATTGCAATAGCCCCGGCAGGGAGAGAGTCTTGAAGAGCTTGCAACGCTAGGAGCACTGCTCTCATCTCCAGGACATTAATGTGCAAGTGGTAGTCATGAGGATGCCACGTGCTTTGGACTGTCTTCCCTAGATAATTCCCCCACCACCCTATCAGGGAAGCATCCGAGGTCTGGCCTGAGTCACTAGTGGGGAGACCATCCAGCAGGAAAGGTGTCTTTTGCAAGATTCTGTAATTAGCATCCATTGTGTGAAAAGAAGCCACTGAAGGATTCTCATGTGAAAGCGTGCTAAGGGAACTAAAAGAATGGCTGCTGCCATGGACACTAGAGCTTGAAGGACATATTTGACTTGAATTCTTTTGCTCCTCAGGAGAAGTGACACCTGTTGTCGGATAATGGAAACTCTTTCCTGTGGCAATTTTACAATCATTTCTCTTGTGTCTAGCTCTGCTCCTATGTAAGTAATAGATTGAGAGGGCAACAAGGCAGATTTTTCGAAGTTTATTGTGATGCCTAGTTGGGCACAGGATGTTATGGTGTAATCTCGTGCCTCTATAAGTTGTTGCCTGGTGGTAGCAGTGAGGAGCCAGTCATCTAGATGAGGAAACAGCTGGAATTTTAGATGTCTCAGGTGAGCCGTAACTACTGCCATGCATTTGGTGAACACCCTGGGGGCTGTGGTGAGACCAAAGAGCAGAGCTATGAATTGGTAATGACTGACCCCTAGCCAGAAGTGTAGAAATATCCTGGACCATCTGTCCATTTTTATATGATAGTATGCATCCTGAAGATCTATGGAGCACATCCAATTGTCCCGAACCAGAAAGGGGAGAATGGACTGCAGTGTTACCATCCGGACCTTTTCTTTTTGAACAGATTTGTTCAATCTGCTGAGCTCCAGAATTGGTCTACAGTCCCCTGTCTTTTTGGGCACTAAAAAGAATCTTGAGTAAGTTCCAAATCCTACTTGGTCTGCGACGACTTCCTGGATGGCTCTTTTTTCTAGCAGTCTTGAAACTTCTGTGACTGCCTGATCCCTTAGATTGGGTGGAACATCTGTGATGGATTTTTTTGAAACAAGAGGGGGTTGATGGAAGGGAATTTTGTAACCCCTGGATATAATGGATAGTACCCATTTGTCTTTTGTAATATTTTGCCAGGTGATTGGGTACAATGAAAGCCTTCCCCTGACTGCCACCAGAGTTCAGCAGTTGGGCATCCCTTCAGGGATGTTGATATGGTTTGGAAGTGAACGTATCTCTGTCACCCTGATTTTGCGGACACCCTCTGCCATGAGGGCAGCATCTGCCATTGTTATTATTTCCCCCTCTGCCCCTGTGGGAAAATTCACCAAGTGCATCAGGCAAGGATCCCTAGGATTTTCCAAACCACATCTTTCCACCCTTCTGACCCTTTGGGTATGGTCTGGTAGGAGTGGAAAAATGGACTCCGACATCAGAGAGTGTCTCGCCTTCCTGCTGGTGCCTGGTAAGCGTGTCCTTCACCTGAGGCCCAAAGAGAGAAGAGCCATCAAAGGGGGTATTGGTGAATGATGCTCTAAAAGGTTCCACAAACTGACACAGCTGCAGCCAAGAATATCTCCTAAGAGCCACAACTGTTCCTGCAGCTCTACTTGCTCCATCGGCTGGGTATGAAATAAGCCTCATGGAGGAGTTGACTACTGAATTAAGAGTTGCCAGCTGGGTAGCTACCTTGGCTGAAGCTCCCTCAGCTGTGGGATCTTGTAGGGTATCTCCAAGCTCTTTTAGGAGATCCCTCTGAAGCCTACTAAAATGGGAAAGATAGTTCAGGGTCCGAAGGGAGAAGGTCATTGATGAAAACATTTGCTTCCCATATCTGTCCATCATACGAGAGTCCTTATTCAGTGAATGGACAGATAAGGAGGTTTCAGCTCTCTCTTTGTGGCTGCTGCTACCACCATGGCATCAACTGGGACACCTTTAGTTAAGAATTGTTTGTCCTGGGGAGCTGTGATAAATTTATTGGGTCTCCTCTGGACAGGTTCCATGGAATCTGGAGCTGACCAAGCCTTTCGAGACACTACAGACATGAGTGGATCAAAAGGTGGAGACACCCAGGAGGTGGAAGGTCAGTTACCGAATGCGTCCAGATATATAGACTCATCTTAGGATGGGGCTAGGGAAGTCCAGCTATGCCTCTGCCTGAGAATCTCAAGGATGTCCTAAAAGAAAACATCTTCAGAGGGGGACCTTGGGAACTCCTTAGATTCATCCAGGTCTGTATCTGAGGTGACAGATTCAGGGGAGTCTAGGTGCTTCCTCTTGCACTTTTTCTTCCTGGGATCCTGCTCAGAATGCTCTGGGGAGGTTTCGGAAGAAGAGGGTTCACCCAATGGGGTGTCCTGGGGCATAGGTTCTCTATGCTTTGGAGCTGAAGGAAGAGCAGAGGTTGTCACAGGCACCGAGGGGGATGGAGCCAATGGAACTGATAGTGGGGCTGTCTGTGGGGATAGCACTCTCTGCATGACCTCAAAGGCATCACAGTCTTGGCACAAGGTAGGCTCCAGCTCCGAAGAGACAGGAATCTCACTCTGCACCGAGGGTGACGGCTCTGAGGCCGATGTGGGAGCCGAGCTCAACTGAGCCAATGCTCCGAGAGGGAGAGCAAGGTCAGACAAGGGTCTGATGCCACTTCGTCACTCAGAGCCGATGAGAGAGCTTCAGCACCCAGATACCTCAATTGGAGGAAGAACCAAGGTAATTGGAGCCAACGTTGGAGCAGAAGAGGATGTCATCGGAGCTGAAGGAACCACTATCGGAGCATCCATGGACTCCGGCTCTGAACTAAGTATAGTCAGAGGATGAATTGAAATCGAAGTGGATGGAGCTGAAGCCTGTTGAGGCGGGCTCGAAAGCATTTTAGCAAGGGCCTGTGACTTCAGCAACCTACTGACTACTCTCTCCACATCCTAATCTGATAACCTCAAGGATCGAGAGGAGTGGGAAGATGAGTGATGACTGGTCTTGCTTTGAAGTAAAGGTGATTGTGGCACCGAGTGAATCGGCTCCAATGAAGGAGACCTAGCTCATTTGTGGCTCTGAGATGGCTCCAAAGTAACAGTTGGAGCCGACGGAGGAGTAGTCTTGTTGGTGCCAGAGGGCACCAACACACTTGGTTTGTCAAACTCACCAGTCGGTTCCAAACATGGAGCCAACAGCTTGACTGGTCTCAAAGGTTTCACTGGCTGAGATGCTTTAGCTGGAGAATCCTGTTTTAATAATCCATGGAGGATAAGCTTGTTTTTCTGCTCCTGCAGGACCCTTGGACTAAAGGCATGGCAAATAGAACAAGAGTCCTGCAGGTGCAGAGCCCTCAAGCAGTAAACACAACTAGTGTGCCCATCTGTCAAAGACATTTTCTGACAGCATGAGTCACACATTTTTAACCCCAAGGTTTTAACTTCCTTGGACATACTAAGAAATAAAGAAGGAAGTACCACACAAACAGACACACTACAATAATAAAAATTATATTGATGAAAACCTTAAAAGGAGAGCCTCTAACTTAAATGACTGTCCTTGGGGGGGGGGGGGGTGAACTCTCTAACTTAAAGGCCTAGTGACTAAGGGTGACAGCCAACACAGCACAAAAATCACAGCAAAGGACGAGATAAGGGATTTAGGGCTAAATAAACTTACAAACTACTATAAAACAGTGAAGACAAAACTACTTTTGAAGTAAATTATTGAATTTTAAACAGAGAAAAAGGTTATACTAAGCCTGAGCCAGTATTGACGCAACCACTCAGCTGAAGCGACAAACAAGATCTGGGTAGCTGATGCTGGGCATTCTGGGATAAGGGGTAGCCTCGAGCTAGTAAAGAGCTCTCGAGCTATAGAAGTGGTTGAGTCGCAGCTGAGGATCAGCTCCGAACCCATCCAGCAAGAACGAAGACGAGATTGGACAACTTAACATCAAACGTTTTCCAACAGTACGTATTAATTATGAAGCAGGATATATTTGTATCACTGAGTAAAAAAAAAAATCAATTAGGTTATTTGGTAGTGTACTAGCAATTGTAAATCAATTAGGTAATTGCCAACTTGATAAATGAATAGCTGGTCAAAATGACTAAGCTAACATTGAGAATGATTATTTAATGACATCTTTTAAGAAAGATATTAAAATATCTGTACCTAAACATGAGATACCTTTTATCAGGAAATGTAATGACAAGACAAGTATCATGCTCCAGTGGAAAAAAAACAAAATATGTTCTGTTACTGAGTACAGTCTGCTTTCAAAGCAAATTGTGAATACTGTGAAGAGGAAATACAGTCTATTATTTTATGATGAATACCTGGTCCACTGATTGGTAAAACCCTACTGGTGTCTTAGAGTAGACATTGTTACTTTTGGAGACCTGCAGAGAATATTTTAAAAGTACCACAAAAACTCAGAGATACTTACTCTTATAGCAGTTGCACAATCTGTAATCTGGTTAATAAAGGTTGTGAAAGATTAATGGATGTAATTTTCCAGGGTGTTTTACCTTTAAAACTGTTAGGGTGTAGTATGCCCTGGCATGTATGATCCTCTGACCTTTTAAAACAGGTCAAACCTTTAGAAATTTCAAATTTAAATTAAGAATTCAGTAGTGTGTGAGGGACACGAAAAAATTAAAGTACTCTAGAAAAGAGAAATACATAATCAAATTAAGATTAACCAGTAATATTAATAACTTTGGATCACAGAACAAGTTGGAAATGTTATTCATAACATATGAAAGAAATTAATACTTATGAAGCCACTCAGTATCAATTGCTGTTTCTATAAGAATAGCATTGTTTGTGAATGGTTTATTTCCCTTATTAGTAAGTATGGTCTTCCCTTGTCAGATATGACCACAGGTCTGTCTCATTTGAAGTAACTATCACACTGCACCTCCCAGCAGTAACTAAAGTAAAAAATGTCTCCAAAGCAAATTATATCCTTCTAAAAAGTAACAGGCAGCTATGCCACAATCCTACACCAATGATTTTTACAAACACATTTATAACTGCGTTGATGTGGCTGTACCTGATAGAACCAAAATAAGTTCTTCAAGGAAGAGCAAACCTGCCTGGTGGACAATTGACATTAACAGGGTTTACAATAAGAGGAAAAAATTATTGTCCAAATGTAAGAGGGAGTGTGCCCTACACTGGAAACACTCCCTCCTCAGCATAAATAAGCAAATACGACTTCTTATGAAGTCCTCCAAAGCAAACTCTGAATCCAAATTAGCTTCCTCAATTAAGGACAACCACAAGGCATTATTTAGTTACATCCATAGCCTAAATGGTAAGACCCAAATTTTCACCAAGCTGGTAGTTAATGATACCACACACACTGAGCCTGTGGACATAGCAAACCTCTTAACCAATAGTTTCTGTGAAAACTTCACTCCTCTGTCCCCACTGCACATACCCTATGACATTCCTTCCATCTGTCATGCACTTTGTATCTCTAGAAAGTAGGTCATAAATACCATGTCTAAGGCCAAAATACAGTATCTATGGGACCTGATAACATCCCAGGCTGCATTTTACATGGGCTCCAACAAGAATTAGGAACACCGTTGGGTATTCATTTCATTCATAGTCTATGCACCGGCATCATCCCAGCTGAATGGAAAACAGCCACTGTTATCCCATTGCACAATTCCACTGACCCCAGGAACTATAGACCTATTAGCCTTATCTGAAAGGCCATGAAGTGAATCATCATTGGCCTTATCAACAAAGATATAGGTAATCACCAAACACTCGACCTACTCAATTTGGATTTGTCAAAGGGAGATCATGCCTGTTAAACCTGGTGGACTTCTTCGTGACAGTCACCAGAGCCCTGGACAAATACAGCCTACCTGAACTTGGCCAAGGCTTTTGACACTATTCCTCACTCAGCTATTATTGACAAATTCACCCAGCTAGGTATTAACCCTTATATCATTAGGTAGGTCGCTAACTGGCTCACTGATAGAAACCATAGAGTCAAAATAGGGGAATCCGAAAACCACACTCAAATAAAAAGCAACAGCAACAGAACATAATAAAAACAAATCCTTTTATTCACCTCTAGCACCTCAGCAAAAATGCCTTCAAGGAGTAAAGTATACAGTACAAAACTGCACATGGGAGTAAAAGGTGTCCCCCTGGCTGTGCCTTGGATCTGATGAAATATTTCATTATTAAAAATAAAAAAAAATTACTGTCAAGGCAAAACTTAACAATTTTTACAATATAACATGAAAGTGGGTTGTCCACTAAAATACTGCAAGTACTGAATCCCATGAAAATATTGGATGTTAGTGTACAAGCTCTTGACGTCCAACGTCATCCAGTACATGTCCTTGTTCCATTACACACCTGACATATTATCCAGGAAATCTTGATTGTCTCTAATATAGGAAGGGACTTTTCAACAAATGAAAATTATATTTAAGTAAAAACAATCTAATATTATGAAGAAAATATCTGCAGGCATAGACTATTGGACTTCCTGTTAAATTGTCCAAATCCTTGTGAACTTTTGGTAGGCAATAAAATATGGCTAAATCACATCCCTGAGCAGCAAACTTTTTTCAGCATCACTTTTGTTAAAATAACCTATTCTTAAGCCTTTATACAGTAATAGCTGATACTATGTAAGTGCTTCTTTGTAACTTGCAGTGTTATATCTTTCATATATAGGAGTATCATTTAAAAGGTCATAGCACATTTTAGCATGTTGTTTGCAATTCATAACAGCAATCTTGTTTCCCTTATCAGAGGGTTTTATAATCAACTCACAGTCATTACACATACTCTTCAAAGCTTGCCATTGTCCTTTAGTTAAATTATATTTATATTTCTTTGTTTAAATTCAATTCATAAATTATATTTGACAAACTCACCCAGTTAGGTATCAACCTTATATCTTTAGGTGGCTCGCTAACTGACTCACAGATAGAATCCATGCATTCAAGATTGGAGAATCCACCTCCAACAGCAGACCTGTAACCAGTGTTTTTTCACAGGGATGTGTCCTGGGATCTCTACTGTTCAGAATCTATTTCTCTCTGCGGCTGACAAAGTTTGCTGATGAATGCAAACTGGGAGTGGTCATAGAATCCCAAAACGATATCAACATCCTACCAGAGTGTCTTCCACAAAAAAGTAATTGGTGTCAAAGTCACAGCCTTAAATTCAATGCAAAAAAAAATTATTATCATCCCTTTTGGTAGGAGCAATGTTCCTGCTAACTACCACATCAGTAGAAACACTCTAAGCATGCATTTAGTGGTGAGAGACATGGGCACAAAGGTTGACAGTAACCTTGCCTTTGATCACCATGTCTCCACAGTGGTAAGAAAGGTATTTCTCATCTCATAAGTAAGGGCATTTCCTTCAGGAAAAAAAAAAGAAGTTATAACCTCCCTGTACTCTTCCTTCATCAGGCAATAATTGAATACAATCCCCCTTTTGGTATGTACCCTTCCAGGCACCTGCAGCAATTGGAGAGACCACAAATGATCATCACAAGGAGAATTCAAGATATTTAGCATCTGTCCTATGTGGACTGGCTGAAATCACTGTCACTTTACTCCATTTCATACGAACTACTCAGAGGTGATCTCTGCCTTGCATATAAGGCATTCTCTGATTCTTTTTTATTGGAAATGATACGTATCTGTTAAGTCCAATGGTTCACTGGTTACTTGCTCTAAAGACCTTCAAGCTAGTATGTGACATGATTAGAACTTGCTGGAGGGACAGGTTTGTCTCCCAGAAGTTACCACACCTGTAGAACAGACTCCCAATTCATGTCAAGCAGAGTATCTTTTTGGCCCTCTTCAAGCACAATCTGGATGACTGGATGGGTAAACATAAATTTTCACTGGAGTTCCACCTGTAGCTCTCTTGGACAGGGGCAATAGATGCTGATCATGGAAACAAGGGCAGAACATGGCTAGGCTTGTAAGGGCCCTAGGGCCACTAGTCTAGTAACTTCCTATGATCCAATATATTAAAAATCAATACAAAATTGTTAAGAAAAGTGAAAACTCCTAATCACACTGGTGATAAACTTTTTTTAGAACATGATATTAGTAAACTGGATTTTTTATATCAATCGGTTTTAGAATCTAGTTGCTAATGGCTTCACATCCTTCCTTCCCAGATTCATACACAGTTACTTCCTCCCCATTTACTAGAGTCTATAGATCCCCTCAAAAAAATTGCTTCTCACAGAACTAAATTCTCAACCAAAAGAAGTTTTTCAACCTGGTCAATAACATAACATACCAATCTTCACAAAAAGACCCACTGCATAACTGCAGCATACTAACATGCTCAGAGATCATTACTGTTGGAGACTTTCTACGTGAATTCTCAAATGTTATAAATCTCAACATTCACAATAACACAGACTCTGCCTGAAGTCATAGGCATCTTTTTAACCTTATATGGTTACCATATTTGGTTATATGAAAAAGAGGACGAAAAAATATGTGCTGGTATTATACCAGCACATATTTTGTCATCTTCTTAGGGTTGCCAGATTCTTAGGTGAAGAGCAATAAAAAGAAAAAAAAAAAGGTCTTTAGTACGTAATGTGGAACACTGATTGCAGTTCCCCATTAAAGAAGTAGCGCCGTGTTTGGCGATTTTTCATTGGCTCGTATACCAGTATACAAGCCAATCAAAAAAAAAAAACAAAGGGGAGGAAAGAGGAAATAGGGGTGTCTGGTTTTGGAAAATTCTGCAATTTGACAAATCGCAGAAATTTCAAAAAATGCCTAGACAGGAGCCCAAAAAATAGGATGTGTCCGGGGAAACCCAGACGTACGGTAACCGTATGAACACATACCTCACTATTGGAATCATGCCACAACAATGTAATGTAACCCTATGCCAAAGTGCCAAAATCCAGCATCTTTGAATGACTTCAGACCAATGCCAATCTTCCTAGCACTAGAAAAATGCTAGTAAAATATCAACTATTCATTATCTAAATATATATAAAATGCTGCTCCCACAAACATGGATTCGGGGATGGCCATAGTACAGTGATGCATTATATACTCTTACAGATGCCTTTCTCCAGAACATGGCAAAAGACTTATTACAGGAGCAATTGTTATTGACCTAAGCAAACATTTTCATTCTGTCCACCATTCCATGCTGAGAAGCTCCCTCCTAAAGGAAGGAATTAGCTCACAAGCCTCTTTGGTTTGCCAAATTCCTCTCCAGCTTGTCCTTTGCCATCAAATTGGTTCCAACTCCCTCAGAAACTCACCACTCACTAAAGAAATCCATCCATATAATCCACATTTTTATGTCTCTGTACATCAACTGACTCCTGTCCAACTTCTGAAGCTTGATAGTTCTGTTTTATGCAGATGACATGATTATCTATTGATCAGGCCTGTCATTTGCCTTTATTTCAAACTTCCTTCAAACAGATCACCCTACTCTCAGTCAATGGCTTGTCCAGCACAAACGTCTAATGAATATACAAAAAACCAAACCCATGTTGTACATAATACTACACTGACAAAAAAAATGTTCAACAAATTGAGAGCTGCATTCAAAATGTCTGAATCTGTGGAAAATATGATTAGATCCTTGTCTAAACTTCCAGAACTCGATCCAAGTGACCAAAAGCAAAGGCAGCAGTCTACTATTATGGTCCAGAAAAATCTTACATGTCTCAGCCCCATCCAAGTAGCCATAGGAAAAGGTGTCTGCCTTCCACAGCTGAAATATGCCCTTCCCTCATTGGCATCTATCTCCAAAAACAACATAACATAACCTCAAGTCACCTCAAATAACATATATGGATTCATTACCTCCTCCTCCAAGTGAGACCACCACTGTTATTGTAAACCCTGGCTTCCTTCCACTTCTTTGCCAGCAGAATCTATGAAAGGGAACTTCCATAGAATCTCAGATTCATCTCAATTTCTTCAGCCAGCTTCCCTACACCACCCACTAAACTACAACAGTCAGATCATACTGCCTCAGTTATTAGCCTCAAAATCTGAAACATCATCCCCTTTCGAATAAAGAAACACACTGCTTCCCCACTTTCAAAAATGATCTTAGGCTTTAACTCTGCAAGCAAGTTAAATGCAACTGCTTCAGCAGAGGTAACATCTTATAGCTCCAATGCTCTACCAAGGTTGACAAATTTATAACTTAAGTAAATAAGTAAATAAATAAATAAACAGAATAGCCAATGGTAGGGATTAGGGAAGGATGTTTCAATAAAATCCCTACTTCATTCATTCATTCTGGCTGTCCCAGTGCTCCCATCCATTACCAGGTCTACCTGCTCCTCCTTTCTCCCCTGGGCCTCTTAAAGGAGTGATTTGGGGGCTAGTGTGGATGTTAAGCATCTCTTAGAGGGCAGGGCACTGCCATTAACTGCTTCTGTTGATGAGGAGGCAGGCAATATTATGAACCAACATTGCACCCCCCCTACCACCCCTGTATTCATCAACAACATCCAAGGACTAGTCTCCTCTGTGGACCACTCTTCTTTTTAGCAAATGTCTTTAATGAATGCCCTCCCCCTGAATAGATACAGTATGCCGATTCCTCCCTGGCAGTTCCTTAGACACCCAAGCTGCTAATCAAACCCAGGGCACCTGGGCCATAGTTAGGGCTTTATCCCACTATGCCACAGTGTTGGCCATAAGACTACATGAATTCTTAACTTACCAACTTTAGATCCAAAACAATGGAATAATGGATTTGATTGAAGAAGCCTGGAAAACTAATTTGATTTGGTTTTCATCTACTTTTCTTTAATTATTTTAATTGTCTATTGTATTTAAATGTTTTTCATCACGTGCTAAGTTTTTTTTTTCACTCCGTTTGCCAAGGTGCTAGGAGAGGTGATGTGTTTGGAAATAAATTCCACATTGCCATTTGGTCAATTTTTTTTATTAAGGGACTTGAAACCTAGACTACAGGATGAGATTTATTACCATATTATAAGCTAACCTTTTGGTATATACTATGGATTAGACAGGTATATATTTTATCAAAGTGAACATTAACATTACTATGTGGATTGCTACTTATATGAAATACAGCTAAATGTCAAGGTCTAACCTCCATAGTAAAGGATGGAGCTAATTGGTACTGGCAGACCATAGTGTTCACTCTGGATTTGCAGGGGTGCACTGCCAATTCCTATATGTGCATTATTCTGCTTGGCATCTAGGAAAATTTTGTAGAAGCAGACCAAGAGGCCAAAAAGGGTTGTGCAATTAGTTTCAGGGGTGGCTCATGCTATAGGACTGCAGGACTGCAGCCCTCCCACCTAGAAACAAAAGAAATAAAAAATGTGAAGCATAAAATTAAAAAACAAAAAACTTTATTTTTTATGACTACTGGAACTTCCGTGCATGCGCGGACACACTCAGACTGCCACACAGATGCCCAGGAATGTGTGCAGTAGATGACCGTACAGAACAGAGGAACTCCGGACTGCTTGATCCGCAGACAGGACTAAACAGGAGAGATTAAGCTCTTGCAGGGATTCGAGCACAGGACCAATAAGAAGAGAGGTAAGTTGAGTTTTAAGCTCTGGCAGGGAAGCGTTGAAGTCGAGTATGGGTTTGCTGCTTCGAGTGATTCTGGACAATGGAGTTGGACCTTGTGTGCGTAGAGGTTTGCTGCTTCAAGTGATTCCGGACAAATATGTGTGTGTGTGTGTGTGTGTATGTGTGAAATGCCCCTGTTAACATATAGTGGTGGGTAGAGATACTCAGGCTTGAACCCTGTACCTTGGATGCAGGTGGCAAGGAGCTTAATTCCCTACCCACCACTATTTGTAAAAAATTGCAAATTTTTGCCTCATATTTGTTCTGTTCCTCATAATATCTGTGGTTTCTGTATCTTCATTTTTCCTTGCAAAGATTTGTAGTGCAGTGGTGGACTGGTAGCATTGTTACCTGACAGCTACAGGTTCTCTGGTTTGATTATTGGCTAGGGTGCCTTCTGTGTGGAGTCTGCATGTCCTCCCATCCCTTACAAAGATGTGTCTGGAGTGTTTCTCCCTGCTCTGCTGAAAATTGGCTTTGTTTTGTTCCAAATCAGACTAGTTTCCTGGTTAACAAATGTTTAAAAATAACAGGCATTTCATTTTCAGACTTCACGTTCTTCAGAAAGTACATGGTAAAACAAAACCTTTTAGTCTAGCAATTGTCTAAGTTTATAACATGGATATTTGAAATTTGCCCATATTTTTGGGACTGTATTCCCCCATTATTGGCCTCGTCGAGGTATTTTGTGCTAAGGTTGAGAGCTGTGGTGATAACTGAATTAACTGAATGTTTGGGGGCTGTATTCCACCCATTACTAGCTTTGTCCACATGTTTTTTGCTAAGAGGTTGAGAGCTATTGTGAGAACTGAATTCACTGAATATGTTTGGCAGGTGTATTCCCACATTATTGGCTTTTTTGCAGGTGTTTTCTGCTAAGAGGTTGACAGCTATGGTGAGAACTGAATTCACTAAATGGTAGCCATTTAAGTTTGCCTTCCTCTCTTTCAGCTGATTTGGCATAGTGGTATGTTTCTCTGACTGTTTTGCACAGGGTCCCCTGGGTTCAAGACGTGGCAGTGAAATGTATGGTGGTAACACAGCACTTTATTCGAGCAACTTTCCAACATTATACAAGCAATGTTTAAACTGTGTCCCTGGTTTTTGGCCTTTTGTCCCCCCCGCCCCAATAAATTTTGGCTTTTTTCAGTTTTCTTGTGCTGCAAAGTTTAGAGATACAGCTGAGTGTCGAGTAGATTTTACAAGGAAATGAGAGCTGCAGGGGAACAAAAGTTTATTGCTGCTTATGCTAAGTCGGCTTGCATTGTTAATAGCACAACAGATAGTGTACTTGCTTTTGATGCAGAAGGCTGTGGGTTTTACTCCCACAGTAGGTAGATGCATTGATGATACTGTACTGTGTTGTAAAGGGGGTGGATGCTGCAGTCCTTTTTGGCAAAGATACCTAGTAACTATGAACCTGTTATCAGTTTGCCATCCATTCCCTATTGTGGTATTACTAGCTTATCATTTTTTTAATGCATGCAACATAGGCAATTTCTTCTTCAAGGGCAACAGGCACTTTATTTGTAGATGAAACAATGACATATAAAGTTGTTTGCTAGCAGTGACCTCTTTATTAGTTACAGATTTCTTTAATGTGGATTTTACTAATTCAGAGATTGTGCATATTTACTGATACTGGTGGACTATAGAAGGTTGAGTAGACTTTTTATGATGGAAATGTTCTGAATTGGCAGTTTTGTCATTGGTGCATGTATCTTTTTCATTGTTTACTGGAAAAATGTTCAAAACAATAAATTTAAAATGCCCTCTAACAACTGTACTGTATTGTACAAGGAATATAATGTAATACAGTCAGGATGGTGTATCAAAGTGCATGTGTATGTTTTATGTTCAAGGGGCTATGATTTTGAAAACAGCCAAAAGTTAATCTTTATCTGCCACTGGCAAAATGTATTTTATTTGAATGTGGGTTTCAATACTGTTTCAATGCATGTGAGTTTCAAGGGCAGAGAAGTTTTAATGCTAAGTCTGTTTTCATTGTGAGACTGCATTGCTTTGTTTAACAGATATCTATTAGGGTTTGTGCTGTAAAATGCAAAATAAAACTTTTAAATGAAATCTAAATCATCACAGAAGTAAAGCAGTATGCACATTACAGTGTTTATGGTAAATGGGACAAAATAACCAAGGAATGGGACATTGGAATGGCTGCAAGGGGGAGGCTCCATTTGACCATGATTTTGTGAGGGGTGGAAGGGTAGCAAACTCAGACAGCCCTGGTTGAACTATACCTCTCAGTTGTCCATATTTTTGCAGAATGAATAGATATTTGCTTCTTATTTTTGGTTTGTTCCTCATAAAAATTGTGGTTTTCTAGCAAATCATTTAGGAATGAAGTCACTAAATAACAGACATTGAGTTTCAGACATCATAACCTTCAGAAAAATGCATGCTAATGCAAGACCTGTCTTTAGTAGTGTTTGTAGTTTCCCCCTATATATTTGGCCTTGTCCAGATTTCCTGCATTAAGAGATTGAGAGGTACGTGCAAATAGCTTTGTAGAATTAGGAATATAAAAACCTCTCAACTGTCCCCAATTTTGGCTCAAAATGTTGTTCTCCCCTAATAATCCCTCCTCAAAATGGAAATTTTGGAAGAAAACGTGGAGGGTTTACAGTTATATATAACTGTAATGATCAGAGTTATAGATTACTTTTATTTCAGAAATGCATGTAGATGCTCTTATTTTGTTAGCTGCTCAAGTTAACAGTGTTAATATTAAAAAGGTGTCCCTTTTTTGAAAGGTTCCCAGCTGTATAGTGTGGCAGCTTTATATTTTTGCATCACATTTTTGGTCTGTTTTTCATAAAATTGTGTTTTTTCTGGCAAATTAGTGGCAAGTCATTAAAGATTAAAGTTATAAAATAATGGCAGACATTTGAGTTTCAGATTTCATACCCTTCAGAAAAATTGTACTAATGCAAGACCTACTACTGTTCTATTGGCAATATTTAAAAATCGTCCTTATTTTTGGGCCTGTGTCCCACTTCTAGTTCTATGTATGGCTTTGTCCAGATTTCTTGCTCTGAAGTTGAGAGGTATGAGTGTCAGCGCCATCACCGTCAGCCAGAGACATTTCAAATTGTGACATACTTGTTGCACCCCACTCTGGATGTGTCCAAGGAAGGCAAGGAGCAGTTATGCAGTGTAAGTGTGCAGAGTATTCCCCCATCCAAGGTAAACCACAAGTACGACCATGGCTTTTCATCTGTCCTTGATTTTGCAGAATGTTCTGGTTTTCTGTCATATTTTTATACTGTTGATTTATGCTTCTTATTATTCAGGAAATGCATGCGGTCACAGTGCCCTGTTGCTCTGTTTAAGTAGCAATGATTTAATGACCATCAGATAAGCTTGTAGGAGATTGTAAAATGCAAGTAAGGTTTAATAAGCATACTGTTAAAGAATTACCAGCATTGAAAGCCTTTTCATTGTTGCCATGCAGAGAATATTTACATAACTAGATAATGTATAAGCCTTGGGTATTGAAATGTATATGACAGTATTTGTAATAAAAGGACAGGATTACAGTATTTTCAGAAGCTCATTATATTTGTTGGAGACTTGCAGTCATCTTTTGTTGGAGACTTGCAGTCATCTTTGCAGGCTTTACCCGTAATCTAAACAGAATGACAATCTATCATGTATGGTCCATAACTTGTGCAGGAATCCTTTAAGCAATTTATCTTTAGCTTGTTTCTTGTTTGCTGTTCATTTTTTACTTTGATCATGTCTTCCCCATGAGGCAAGTAGATAGTTGTGTCAGGCAGCAGGTCTTTTTTGGATAAGAAACATTTTTACAAGTGGGGGTATCACAGAGATTGCTACTTTCAGCATGTTACTTGGTAATTTTATAAAGCTGAATATAAATTATAATTAGAACTGCAGTGCAAGGAGTAGTGGTTTGAGTTGAGTGCTGCTTGTTTTTTATGCTTGATTTTGACTGGCATTCCAGTAATGTATTTAAAAAGTAATTTATTTTTTCATGCCTCACAACCTGTTTCCATCTGGATATTAAGTAAGTTGTCATGTAGCCAATGCATTGAAATATTTTTTTCTTCTACACTTCATTTTGTCTTGATTGGACTCTCGTAATGACTGTTTGGCACCCAGAGCAGCATATTTAATTAAAGTTCCAGTTGTTGTGATTTTGATGAGAGCTCCACCCCTTTCTAGTTGGACACACCCCTTCCCATTGGCCCCACCCATTCCGCTGTCTCCTGCAGCCCTCCTTTAATTTGAAGTTACTAGCCGCCACTGCAAAAAGGTAACTAATGGTGTAGCTAGGGAATTCGAAGGTGAGGAGACTTGTATATTTGGACAAAACAGAAGACTTGTATTTCTGAAGGTGATTTCTCTGCAGAGAAGCCATTTATTTTGCTAATGTAGCATCTATTATTCAAGGACATTTTAGATTTTGTAAACTGTTAGAAATGTATTTATATAGCCAGGAGAAAAACCTCACTCACTGGACATTCCAACCTCTCTATTCCCCCCAACACAAAAAAAAACCTAATACAAGCTTTACCCTCAAAACAGTTTCCACTACTTCAATCAAAAGCATGCTTTCCAAACTAAAAACCTCATCAACAGCAGCCAACCTACTCCCCAGCTTTATCTTTAAACTCACAGCAGATGCTATTGTTATCCCAAACTCCAATATCATAAACAGATCAATTATTGAAAACTATGTGCCCAAACTCTGGAAAATATCCTATGTTACACCCATACATAAAGGTGGGACCTCCACTGAACTTAATAACTACAGACCCATTGCTATACTCTTCCCTCCTGGCCAAAATCCTAGAAAAATGCATCAATACCTAGGTGCTAAAATATCTCCTAAACAGCAACATCCTGTCACCTACTCAACTTGGTTTCAGACCTGCCCATAGTACCACTACAGCCCTGCTCTGCTTCACAGACACAGTAAGCCATCCAAAAAAATGAAGTCCTGCAGGTGTCAACTCTTTTTTTGGATATGTTCAAAGCATTTGACATAGTCTCACACCAAATCCTGCTAAACAAACTAAACCAATATCACCTATCAAATTCCACAATTACCTGGTTCCAAAGCTACTTAACTGACAGGTACCAAGCTGTGAAATGGGAAATTCTCTCTCTCCTCAGCTGCCCATAACTATAGGAGACCCACAGGGTTCTAGCTTAGGACCACTACTATTCACAGTCTTCACAAATGACCTCCAGACCACCACTCAGCATGCCTCTATCATTCAATATGCAGATGATACTACCTTAATCTGTGCTACACAAACATTCCCACCCTCCTGCAAACAACTCAACTAGCATTCTCTGACATTGAAAACTACCTTAGCCCAACTTATCCTCAATCCAAAGAAAACTCAGCTTATGATTATAACCAGTTCTAACAAAAACACTGATAACAGTCAATTCACTTTCTACTCCACTAATGCTACTCCAATCAGTCCAGTGGCACAGGCTAAGCTATTGGGAATAACCATAGACTCCCACCTAAAATTTCATAGTCATCTCAACTTATCTATTAGAAAAGTACATGCCAAACTGGGATCACTCTACCATATCAAGCCATTTCTTACCAATAACACAAGATCAGCCATTGCTCGCTCCCAACTTCTATCCACTCTACTCTATGCATCTCCCATTCTGACTAATCTCAACAAAACTTAACTAAGCAAAATGGAAGCCTGCTATAGCAGAATTGCCCACTTTGCTGCAAATTGCTCATATAGAAATCATCACTGTACTGCTTTGAGACAGCTCCACTGGCTTGAACTGCCCAACCTCCTAACCTACAATCAGCTCTACCTCTGTCATTCTATTACCTCCCCAATAAGTGTCTTACCCTCGAAAACCCTAGTACAACATCACTCAGCCAAAAGGCCTCTTAGATCATCAAGCAAACTATTACTAGAAGTCACCAACAGCTACAATAGCTTTGAAGACACACTATATAGTAGCTCAGTGGCCAAAAAATGGAACTCTATCCCTACTAGCATGCAAAACGCATCGTCCAAAGCCTCCTTTAAAAACTGCATTAGGCAACATCTCAAGTAAAGTTGGTAGTGCCATGAGGCTATTGAAAGTGGATAAGGTACACATACTAAACCTAGAGTACTTGATAATAGTTTTCACTCTTACAAACACTGGCTTATGTACAATGTATGTACTGTACCTGTGTTCTATGTATGTATTCTACCTATTTTCAAAATGTCAGATGTACACCACAAATCTATTAATTACCTTTATTTTTAAATTAATATTTTCTTGTTTGTTCTCTCCACTGTAACTGCTGATGTGCTGCATACCACTGCAAAAACATGTTGGTTGTAATACTTGTGTATACTGATCATGTCCAAATATCTAAATGTATCTGTGATCTTTCTATGTGGAGCTTTTCTCCACAGGCCTCTGCTGAAAAGGGCCTCTTCAGCTCAGTCAGACACCCCTGGTTAACAAATGTAAAATAAAAAAATAAATAAATAAAAAGACATTTTATCTGTGTGCATTTCTTATACTTCACTGCTGGCACAGGTAGCTTTAGCAGAAATTTACATTTCAGAGATAGGCAGGTTATACTTTCTGTAAAATTATTTTCTTAGCATTTGCTTTTGCAATTTAATATGGTATTGGATAGAAATGCAATGTGCATGTCTCTGACACTGGTGTTTTACTTCTCAGATGGCCCAGAGCAACATTCACAGGAGAGGTGGGCACAGTGAAAATTGATTGGCATTTATAAATCAACTTCTTTACTATTTAGCAATAATAATTGTCATCCAGTCATCAATGACATAACTTCTCAGTCTTCACTATATGAATGTTGACCGAATGGATACTTTTACAGACTCTTACAATTTTGTTGGAGTGTGTGGGGGTGTAACATACCATTCTGTTATCCTAAATGAGAAGTGAGTTTCAAGTGCTTTTCTGTTGAAAATGTGTAGAAAGCCTGATTTTGTTGAAAACATATAGACATTACTTATGTGGTACTCCATGGTCTGTACAAACCTTTGCTTGTGTTGAGGGTTAACCACCTAACATTCTTTTGTAGTAAATAAGGTGTATTTCAATTACGTTATGTTGACAAAGGGTAGACAGACTGATTTTTCTGTGAAGAAATGTGTTACTCGTGATATTAATGTGTTTTGTTCTTCTCTGTTTTATGCCACATAGGATTATGGTAACTAAAAAAAAAAACAAATTCATGAAAACTCCTTTTCAATGAAGCTGAGAATGAGGTCATCATTCAGGCTCTGAGGTGGCATGGAGCTTTCCTGCTTGAGAGAGGCCATGGGATATGGCTGCCAGACAGGAGATTTGGAAGCAGTTAGTCACTGATGTGGACACAGTTGGTGGTTAAAGCCACAATTATGATCAGGTGTGGCATCAGTCCACTGAGATGATTTCATCAGATTGGTGGAGGGTAGCTGCAGTAGCTGAAGAAAAGCTGGCTGTAGGGGGTGGTCCTATTACTGAGCCACCACTGACATCAAATAAGGAGTTCCTGTCCACTGTCAGAGATCCAAACATCTCAGTGGAGACTGCACACCACGTGCATGATATCTGTGCTAATATGGCTGGGAGGCCAAGTGTGTCCCAGGAGCAGTTTCCAGATAAGCTTACATATGACAACATTTATATATTGGCTTGTAGACTAAAATATATTTTTTCTGCTACTACTTGTGATACATGTTTTCTCTAGCTGTAACTATTGATAGGTTATACAGTTATACAATAGAGTTGTTCAGTAGACATGGGTGTGGGTGGATGGCTCAGACAGGTTTTATTTACAGCTATTTCTTACAGAGCATATAGGTGATTGTGTATTCACTGTCCCTGTGTTATTCCCATTGTGATGATTAATTGCCTTCCGTTCCTTGCTTCATTTCTTCCAGGCCCATCCTCCCTGCATAGTATTGAGACATCTGCACATGGTAAGCCAAGTTTTTGTTTTTGTTCTTACTAAGCATTATTATATTATCTCTATGTGTGAGAAGGGTGTAATGAGTACTTGCATTGCTGTAGCATTTGCAATCGTGCAAACAATGTTAATTTTTGTTCAGATATTTTGGATTAATATTTATGGAACAGAAATGTTGTTCCTGTGTTTGTTGATTATTGTCACAGGTGATCCTAACAGTGGAAGCGTAGGACTCCTACCACCTGATCTTGGAGTATCAGTAGGCTCTGTTGTTTATGGTTGCCAAATAGAGGCACATTTGAGGGGTGCAGAGGTTGAAACTGACAATGAGGTTATGACTCACACATCCTTTGGATTTCCTTCAGATAAAGTCAGTATGCCTATGCATACCATTCCAGTGAGCTCTCAGATAGTGAACAGGCTGAGGGTGACACAGATGATCAGGGTAGTGTGGTTACTACAGTTTCAGTACCGATTAACAATGGCCATAGCCAAAATGTAGGTGAGGTGCTATGCTGGAGGGTTGGTAAGGGTGCTCGGAGTAGGCTGTGTTCATGCAGGCACTCACACACACATTTCAAATGGAGTGCCCATACAAACACCCACACATACTGGCTACATAAGATGCTAATGAGGGTTGTAGGTCATTCTGTCTCAGTGGCCATTTGATATTATCTTCACTTCTACCTGCCCGTGTTTTTCACTTTCACACACTAATTACTTTGGTGTCAGCCTTGGCCTTCTGTCCCCCAACCCCACCCTGCAAAAATGTAAGGGTTACATATGTATTTTGTCTGCTTGACAGGCTGGATAGCTAAATGACTGCTTAGGATATGTATTGCTGATGTTATTTGTATTTTTTTTCTATTTATTACAACATTTTGGTGTTGTGATTCCTGCCTTCAAATGTTTTTACAGCAGTCATGCTTATTGCTCCACTTGTGAGAATGTAGGGGTAAGAAGAGTTTGTACTGACTATTTTAGATGCATGAGTGATGTTAGCTGATAAACTGCATAAATAGGTTCATAGGTGTGTACTAGGCTAATGGCCCTGGAGCCTTTATAAGCTTAGCCCATAGAAGTGCCCTGGCATTGCGCCACCAGCATTATCAAGTAGAACCACTGGAGTCATCCTCGAGGTGAGCTTTCTATTTCCCATTGACTCATCAAGATTTCTCTTGAAGAGGGCCACTGAGGTGCTCTGCTTGACATGTATGGGAAGTCTATTCCAGAGCATGGGCAATCTCTGGGTTATGAACCTGTCCCTCTAACATGTTTTGTTGATTGTGGTAATAAGACTGAGGTCTCTGAAGCATGTAGTGTGTCTGGATTGGGATTTCTTTAGATGTAGCATTTCTAACAGAGCTGGGTCAGACATGGCTTTGTAAGTCAAGCACAGATCGCCTCTTATTATATGATATGAGACAGAGAATAGCTGGAGTTTTTTGAGTTTGTCCATGTGTTTAAGGCCTGGGATCCTCTTAGTGAGGTACTTTTGTGACCTTTCCAGCTGTTGCAGGTGTCTAGTGAGGTACATGCCAAATGGGGCATTATACTCAATGATTGGTCTAATGAGGGAAGAGTAGAGAGAGAGATGATGACCTCTTTCTTCCTGGATACAAAACCCTTGGTAATTAGATATGCCACATAGAAGGGCTTTCTGACCACAGTTGCAATGTGGTGGTAAAAGGAGAGGCTGCTATGCACCTGTGTCCCCAGATCTCTTATAACACCTTCAGTGTTCAGTGGGCTTCCATCAATGTGGTAATTAGTGGGAACTGAGTTTTTCCTAAAAGGGATGATGATGCATTTTTTGGCATTAAGCTTAAGGCCATGGTCTCAAGACCAGTCATTGTCCCAGTGAGGCCTTTCTGTAAGATGTCTACACCAGTTGGCCAGTTAATAATGGCATCCAACTTGCAGTCATCTCCGAACTTGGTCAGCCAGAGTCCCCTCCATATTGGCCCGGACTTCTGAGAATTAGATGCCAAACAGGAGAGGATCCAGGACCAATCCCTGTGGGACACCACTCATGACTGGTCTGCAGTCTGACTTGGAGACCACTACTTTCACACTGTGGGTTCTATCTGTGAGCCAATTTGCAACCCACCTAGTGATATAAGGGGTTGATGCCTAGTTTGGTGAGTTTATTAATAATTCTTGAGTGGAGAATGGTATCAAAGGCCTTGGCCAGATCGAAGTAGGCTGTATGAACTGCCTTGCACAGCTCTGGTGACTGACTCAAAGAAGTCAACCTGGTTGAGCAGGCATGATCTACCATTCACAAAACCAAATTGTGTGAGATCTAGAGTTTGGAGATTCTCTATATCCTTGTTAATTAGGTCCATGATGATGCACTCCATAGCCTTACATATCAGACTTGTCAGGCTAATGGGGTCAGACTTGTCAGGCTAATGGGGTGATAATTTCCAGGGTTTGTAGTCGCTTCCCCTTTATGGAGAGGGATGACTGTAGCAGTGTGCCATTCAGTAGAGACAAAGCCTAAGGTGAGGCTGTGATTGAACAGGGTGCACAGATGTGGTGGCAGTTCATGTCACATATTGATGTCATTGCTGGACAACTCATACACATTCTACTCAGGTACATTTACAAGTAACAGTATGCAGGTATCTGACATTCATTCATGTTTTACATCTGTTTTCTTCTTTTACAGGTTCTGTTCTTACCTTGATAGTCCTGCAGTTACAATTACTTTCATTCAGGGTTGACTGCCTGATGGTAGCAGTACACAGCCATTACATGGGTAAGTAAATGTTGTGAGCATTGCCTGACATCAATGTTACTGTATGTATGTGCACAAGATGAACGGTACACCCCTTAGGTGGTCAGCATGTGTGCTGTCCATTGCCTCTTAGCCAGGGCGAGGGCATATTCTGCACTCCTATGTCTACCTACAACCACAGCAGCTAGTGGCTCCCCCTCTGAGCCCTCACATGTGTGTGGCTGTGGTGACTTTACCTGTGGTAGTGGAGTGTTTGCTCCTAACCCCTCGTGTTCCTGTTGGAGCTGTTTTCACAGCATGATATTGTGTAGGATAGCACAGACTGTGAGATGTTTGGCCCAAGTACTGGGATCATACTGCAGAGTACCCCCTGATGTATCTAGACACTGAAACCGTGACTTCAGCAGCCCAAATACATGCTCTATGATATTTCTCACTTGAGCATGTGCCTCATTATTGCATTCCTCGATGGGTGTACATGCATTTCTGATGGGCATCATCAGTCATGGTTAAAGTGCATCTCCTGTATCCCCCAGTAAATGGCCTTGTGGGATATCGCCCCTAGAAAACCTCTGGTAGAGCTGTAAGTTGTACAATGTATTGGGAGTTGTGGTAACTGCAGGGGTTGCCAGCACACACATTCAGGATGATTCCCTAGCATTGCATATGACCTGGCAGTTAATGGAGTGGAAACCCTTTTTAATGATGTATACCCTTCCCTGTTCAGCAGGTAGTGCTTTGATCTCAATTTGCATGCAGTCCATGGCACACAAGACTTCAGAAAAGTGTGCTATGAGGTAGAAATCCTGCATAGTTCTATTTATGCCCTCAAGGGTACAGGTCAATATATGTATTCACTGGCATGTTATAGCATAGACTAGCATTCAGGAATTGCTAAAGGATCCTGGATGCTGATGCTTGTAACACTCCCAGCATGGCCCCCTGTGGGTCTCTGAAATGTTGCTGTAGCTAACAGTTTAAGTGCTACACATACCTTGGTCTCCTCAGCTGCTGGTTCCCCTTGGTTTCCCCTTGCTTTCAGATTAGGATGATTGAGGTTGTAGAATTCCTGTAGTGTGTCTCTATCCACCTTGCAGTGCTCTATTATTTCCCTCTCATGCAGACCATGAAAAGTTAAATGGGGTCTAAATATCCTTTTCCTCCTTGCCTGAGGTCTAACAGCAGCAACAGACTTGACCCTATTGCACACACACATGCAGATGAGCAGCAACGGCAGCCCCTAATATTCTTTCCCTCCGTAGATTCTGTGGAATATTTCAATAGGTTTTGGAATAACTAAGTGTACATGATTGCTTTATAGCTTGTTGAATTGCTCCACCATCTTGGATTGGTTGACTAGCATGCAATTCAGCTGCTTATGCAGTAATTAGCATGCCACAATGTTTGCTGTGTTTGCATATCTATAAACATATTATAGAGCTGCTTATTGAATACAAATCAGCAAGCCACTGTGTGCTCACTGCAACAAGCTGTATAGGGTTTATTGAATCCTGTCCAAAGTCTAAACTTTTGTTTTATAAATCCTAAAATAAATGGTTTAGTTCAGTGTTTTGGCAGCAGCAGAAGTTTCTTGTAATAGTCCTAAAAGATATGGTTTTCTTAACAGGGCAGTAACTAGAATTTATAACTTTGTTGATAAGTATACAGGCAAAGAAAATTAATATAGTTGTTAAGCATAATGTAATTAATGTTGCAGGGCACAGTGGTCTATGACAAACATCTATTGAGATATAGAAGAGATGATACTGCACAAAAGGAAAACAGATAAAAAAAAAATAAATATATTTCAAAACAAATGTAAAATAAGCCAAGTCAGAATTTGTCTCTGAAATGTCTTTGTGTATGTATGTGGGTCTAGAAATTTAGCTTCACCTAAAAGGTTGTAGAAGCATAAAGAACCTTCCAAAGTAGCTAGCCTGAGCAATACATACATACATAGTACATGATTACAAATACAATAAAATATAAACATGCAGTTGAATGTTAAAATGGTCATAATATAACAGAATATGATAAAGGGATTATAGTGGTCTGTGACACAGACGCAGTCATACACACACACACACACACACACACACACACACACACACACACACACACACACACACACACACACACACAAGGAAAGTGAAAGCCCTTTAGTTATTTTAAACATCCAAGCAAATGAGCAACTGAAATAATATTCAGACACTTCAGTTTCAGCTGATTTTGTTGGCATTTTTGACTGCATTTCTGTTCTATGCACCTGTTGTTCCCAGCTTGCTTTTCACTGCACCGCTTATTGGTTTTCTTATTTTTAGATGCTGTGGGCACAGATTCCCACTGACTGGGTTATTAACTAAACAATGTCTCAGTCCATTTTTCTCTGAACAAACACTGAGCACTCCTTTATCCTGACAGTTATAAAACACAGTAGAATAATTTTGTTGCAGAAATATTCAGTATGATCCTGTCTCCATTACTATATGGGATATGCAGCTACACTGAATTGTCTGCATCATTCCTATCCTAACAAGAACAGCACTTTGCCAGAATTAAAACACTTTTGTCACCATTAGTGCCATTGCTTTTCGTCACCCTTCCTCCACCGCTGTATACAAACCTGGATTACTTCTGGCAGGACAATAGTCACTGGTTTACTAGAATAGGAGTCTTCATTAGCATGCATCATATCAAATAGATTTAGAGCAGGCAGAATACATATATTAGTGTTAGATGGAAAGTTTTTATTTTCCTACTTGGAGGCAGTCCAGACGTTTTGTTTTGCTTCTGTTATGGGTCAGAGTATGACCGAAAGGTGGGACTGACACCAACCTGCAATTAAGCTACAGGAAGGAAAGAATGTTGCCCCCGAAGGTGATGTTCAAGTCTGAAGTTGTATCAAGGTTTCAGCTTTCCAGGGTTCAAGCAGTCATTGTGTGCTTTCAGTTCTGCACGTACACCACTTCATGAAAGATGATACATGAGGCTTTACATTCCAGGCATAGCTCAGCAAGAGTTGTCTTCGCCTTTTTCCTTGTTATGTAATCCATTTAAGTACTGGGATGGGCCAAAAGGCATATTTTGTTTTGACTTTCTGCCATATTCTTCCCAATGCCTAATAGTATATGAACTGGAACAGCATTGTTTTATTGCTTTAATTGGAAAATTTAAAAGTTATCGAGGAAACACACACACACACACACACACACACACACACACACACACACACACAAAAACACACGCACATCATACATACATACATACATATATATATATATACATATATACATATATGTGTGTGTGTGTGTGTGCATGTGTATATTGTGTGTGTTTGTGTGTATATTACTACTATCACAATGTAGACAATATATTATTACTGAGATGGCCAGAAATGCATGAGAAATTAACAGTATAATGATCACAATTTTGCAGTAGCACTTGGCGTTTAAACATTCCTTTGGAACTTTAATATATAAACTATCCTGTCACTACATTTCCTGAAAAATGCTTGTACTTCTACTAGTCAGCACAGTCTAGCTGCTTTAAATGTATTATAGTGGAGATTTCCTGTTAAACCTCACCTGCAGATTTAATATATCACAGATGGGTCTACATATCCATTTGTTATCTCTCTTCTAGTGTTCATAAATGCAATTAGTGGCAGGTAGCCACTTGGTTTTTAACTTTCAAATTATGCTAGCCAAACAAGTTCTTCAGCTTTAGGTTTGTTGTTTCATTTAAGCCCTGTGAAATATGTTGATAATGCCTCTTGAAGTACTCGCCTTACTGTATTTCACACTCAAAACCTGTTCTTAAGCGTCAGCATGTTAAATGCTGTATATGCATTAACTATTTTTGACATGTTATGTAACTGTAAAGGTTAACTCCGATATGCTTTACTGAATAAATATGACATCACTGTATTTTTTCAGCCTTTTCCTTAATACATAATACTGCTTATCTGTTCTACTACCTGACTGTTCCTATGTGCAGTTGCGTATTTGATGAATACTTGTTATAACATCTTATGTCATTTCTTATTTTTGTAACTCATGTTTTCCATTCCACAACAATTATAACTCCCCCATTTTTTATGGTACAAAGTGCCCTTTCAATGATGTCCTGTAGGCGTTTCAAATGCCTACTCGTGTAACACCCAAAATGCACTTTGTGCTTCATCTTAAGCTTATGAATTTGTAGAAGGGTCATTGACATCTGTACCACATCACTTTCATTGCTATGGATGCTTGCCCATCTGCAGTACTCCTACAAAATAAGTTGTGTGTGTGTGTGTGCGGGGGGGGGGGGGCTGCATTATTGGACATTCCATATTTCCTTCTGACATTTTTCTCAGACTGTGGAAAGGTGGTAACACCTACTCATCTGCTGCTGCTTACATCCAGACCCTCATCTTTTTCTAACACAGCTATGTGGAAAGGGAGCATCTATCCTCTACTACGGACTGATGCTTCCTTACCCACAATTCCTATTCCTTATGTAAAAGAACATCAGTCATGGAATCCTTGTTCGTGGCTCTATTTCACAACCTCTGCCAACCACAATTCATTCCTGAATCCAGATGATTGAAGTTGCACATGTTAATGTACGAACTTCATCACCTGTAATCTTAAGAATTTCATAACAATCTTGCATAGAGTGTCTAATTTTTTTATTCAGTCCATTTGTTTATTTACCTCTCTTAGTTGTCCTCTGCCAAATAAGACCTTACTGATCCAGTAAAAAAAAAAAAAACATTATAGCAGTTAAGATCCTGGATGGCAAAGCTGCAGGTATAGCTTTGAACCCTGTCAGACTCAACTTAGGTAAAGTATGGGCCTGAGCAAATTTTTTAATGTGTTGTATTTATGGGCTTGGCCAAGTGAAAACTCATGGTCAGCAGAGTACTACCATGTAAACAGCAATAACCACTCATGTGCTAAGGGTCATTTTGTTGATTTTGTCTTTTCTTGATTGTAATAATATATGCAAGCTGTGTAGTTACTCATGATAACAGTCCTCTTAAACCAATGGAAAAATGTTGTTAGAATAAAAAATGTTTAATGTTTCTCTTCTTCACCTGCTCTGTTTGGCTGCCTGGGTGAGTGTCTGTAGGAGCTTCACTTTCATACACTGCAGCATGACAACATGATGACATCATTTGGAGGATGCTGTCCATTGCACACAGTAAAACTGGTACCCAAGTCCGAGATGCTTTTGCTTTATTTCAGTAAGACAAAGTATTATTAAAAGTTAGCCTGAGCTCTGTGGTGCATAGAGATAAAGCCCTGACTGCACTCCAGATGTCCGGTGTTTGCCTTAGTTATGTTTATTTATCCTACCAATACTATCAATGATAAGTTAATAATATTTACATTTTTAATAACCTGTGGAACTTACCTGCTTCAAAAAGCATGCATTTCAATTGTCATAGGCCTTTGCACATGAACTGTACATTACTGACCATTAAATCACATGAGTACAAATAAAACCGCAAGTCTAATAGTGACTAACTATGCAGCTACCCATTTTATTCTCTTTCAAGAGATATGACTAAGAAAACTTATTCCCCATACATATGGTGGTCAGAACATTTATTCAACTACCAACTTTGATTTAACAGTAACACATGGAAAATGTCTGATATTGTGAAAAGGTACAGAGTTCATCACTGAAAGCGCTCTATCTTATTTACAAAAACAAGAAATCACCACAATCCTGAAGTACTTGCCAACTTCCATCTAACTCCACCTTGTGACAGTTAACATTCCTGTATTTTCTAAAGTTCATCTTTAAATAGTTTTAGAGAAAAATCTGTTTCAAGCATCAGTAGAAGTCAGGTCACTGAAACCTCTTGCTGCTTCATCTAGGAGATGCCATTATGGTTCTCTTAGTATATGTTGTTTAATCCACAGCAAGCATGGAGGTGTAATGTAAGAGATCTTCCTTACTGCTGCGGCTCCAATGTTTGGTGTTTAAGTTTGTCAGTGCATTGAAAGGGGTTACAGGCTCACAGCTTCATATTTAGTAAGAAAGGAGCCTACTTAAAGGACTGTACTTATCTGGTGCCGTGTACTGTTCCCTGATCTGGCAACACCCCCAACTCCAAGTTGAAAATGCAAACAAAAAAAAGGAACTCTTCTGCTTTGAAACTGTGAAACTATAGAATATAACAAGTGGCTTGACTCATGAAATGCTTTGGATTTGTAACCATGACTGCAAATATAGCATTAGCATTCAGTTCTGAATGCTTATACAGTATTTACATTCACAGCTGAAGCACTGAAGTGCTTTGTTTGTGGTAGTATAACACTGGTATCTGCCAATCGTGCCCCCTAACATCCTGTACCCAGAGCAGCTGACAGCTACCCGCTTCTCCCACTCTTAGCTAATCCTATCCTGCTACTACCAAATCCTGGTTCATAAGCTCAAGGCACAATCCACTTGTCTAACAAACTTTTTTTTCAAAGGGAGGCTACTTCACAAATGCCCTCCTCTGCATAAAAAACAGCTGAATGCTAATCTACGTACAACATGAGAATCAGCACAAAGTGACTGTTGTTTCTTGGATGTTGTTTTATGAGAAATGAATGCAGCATCAATCAAAGCAGCTAAATGTTTGATTTTAAAACTTTCAAACATCAGAATACAGTCCCGCTATGCAGACTATACCTGATAGCATGGCGACCAAGACTTTCTAACCTTTCTGTGTAATTAATATTGCTAAGATAATAAATAAGTTTAGGAAAATGTATTTGAACTCTTTGTAAACTTCTGCTTTGGTCCAGGTCATACAAACATGATCTGCAGCTTTTAAGGCAGTTTTAACTCAGGATCTATACAGTGTTGTAGCACAGCCATAGTACTACTACTGTTGTCACTAAGGATGCCATACTATCTTCTTACTGCAGAAGAGATATTGCAGTCAGACGTAATTGTGCTTTCTATTATTATAACCAGGTCTCCCACCTCTTCTCTTACGACAAGAATCTGCTTGTGCATAGCATAAAGATACTCTGTATTTCACTTGCCAAAATTTTAAACTATGCATTTACTACCACTGAACCTGACTGAATGTTGCTGAGATCATTGAAATAATGGGTCTAAATAACGTATTATTGCAAGATCTTTTATATTCTTTAAGGCAGAACCTGTTTTATAGTCAACAGCAAGCTTTCTCAACTAAATTTCCACTTTCAGTGGCATTATTGTCATAAACAGATGAACAGAAAGGGTCCCAACACAGATCCTTGTAGAACTCCTTTATTTGTAGTCAACCAGTCAGTGAAAATCTCAGTTATTTTAATCCCTGATTTCATGTCATAGAGGCAGTTTTTGACCCAGTTAATGATGACAAATTCCATGCACTGCTAAAACATGTTAAATTTAAGTGAAATGTACTTGTAACCCAGCCTTATAATCTAAATGTACTACTTAACTTTTCCGACAAAATTATTTTTTCTTTCTTTCTTTCTTTTTCTTTCTTTTTCTTTCTTTTTCTTTCTTTCTTTCTTTCTTTCTTTCTTTCTTTCTTTCTTTCCTTCCTTTCTTCTTTCTTTCTTTTTCTTTTCCTATCTCCCTATCCCTTTGGAATTATACATAAACCCAAGATTAGCTCTTTTGCTATAATCCGTTATATATTGGCTCCATGTATATTATTTATAATGTTCATTTTGTGTTTACTTACTGTATTATGTACTTGAACAGTTCCTGTCTCTCTAATTATTGTAACATTCATTCTTATAGATCCCAAGCTGAGACTGAAATTGGACAGAAATGGTCAGCTACAGCCTGCCTAAATAAGTCAAATAAACAAACAAACAAATAAATAAATAAGGGAGTATTCTATCCTATTTAGAATTGCCCAGTGCAAAAAAGAATCAAACGCTTTTAAGTTATCTAAACATGTGATGTCTGCATCCAAACCCTGATCTTAAGGATTACAGATATTAGAATAAAACTTTATAACATTTGTCTGGCAGGAGGTGTCCACTATAAATCCATGCTGACTAATATACTTCCCTTACTGTCATCTTTGAATACTTTGCTCAGTATTTATAAAGGATGCTGGTTAGGGTATGCCCACAGTTGCCAAGATACCTTGCTTTATTACATTTGGGTACAGGGATAACTATGGCTGCCTTACAGGATTAAGGAACAAAGCTGCTGGCAAGGCTTTGCTAGAACAGGTAAGTTAACAGAGATGTCAGCTTATCACTGATTCTACTCAGAGAGAAACCATTTAAGTTTTTAGGTCCTGTTGCAACATCAGTTTTAAATGTACTTTAGACTTCATCAACTTAAACAAAAGGTCAGCTACCCATAGATGAATTGACAACAGAAGAGGAAATATCTGATTCACCTATGCTATGGCCAATACAAGAAAAAAAAGGATTTATGAGATAATTTAGCTCTGTTTCCTTTAACAAAAAAATGACATTATTTCTATCTTACACAATACTTGTATGTGAAGAGTTTCTTTTTTAAATATGTTCTCATATGTTTAAATGACATCTTCTTAAGTGTATAGTTATTTGCAAGCCTGATCCCATACCTTTTCTTTAATTTTCTAATAGATTTCCCAAAGGAAGACAATGACAGATGGGACTTTTGACAGGTTATATTGAGGCGACCCACAGAAAAAGGTGGTCCATGCTTCCAAAAAGTAAATTAATTCTCCTTTCTCATGTTGTTGTTTCTTTCGGCTTTTTCCGGTTAGGGGTCGCCACAGCGGAACTCCGGTCCGCTAATGATTGGCAGTAGATTTTTACGTGTCAAGTTGCCAGCTCTGAAGCACAACCTTCAACGAAGGTACACCCATTCATGCATGTTTCCACACAGAAGACTCTTTAGCTGAGAATCGAACAGGACAACGTCTTACTGTGAGGCGACAATGCTACAGCAGCACCACCCCCGCAGTCAATTCTCCTTTCTCATGTAAGCTATATAATTTCATCTTCTTCACACAGGTTATCCAATGCATTAAAGTAGACTTTGATTACAAATGAAAAAGAAGTAATTTGTTTCTGGAAGAACGCAATGGAAACTTAAGAATATCAGTCAGTATCTTTGCTGTTGAGAATGTGCCCAGCAATGGTGGAAAGAAGTATAGCACCTTGCAGCACCAGTTAGTATCAGAGGGTATGAAGCTTTGTTTAGCTTACCTGTGTGGAGCCAGTTGACACCTGATGATTGTTATAAACTTACCCCAGCTCTATGGCATAGAGGGATGGAGTCCCATCTATGACCCAGATGACCTGCATTTGATTAGTGGCTCTGCTGCTGGGCTAGTCAATCAAGGAAGGGTGGGAAGGAAGGGCAGTTATCAGCTTGTCAATCTGAGGTGGAGTGTGAGGCTTTTATCCTTCATATAACACTGCTCTGGTCATAAAGGTAGTACTCTAACTACATATCAAATAGTCACTGAGTTTGACTTAGAAAGGTCTGTCTGCAGTGGAGATTGTCTACACCTGCATGACATACCTCAGATACAGACACATTTGTAGTCAGGAGCTGAGGCTGCTGTAAACAAGACAGAGAGGTGTGAAACTGTTTTCCATTGTCTTTATTGCAGAAAAAAGAGATTTCTAACTGATTCACAGCTGTTTCCAATAGAGCCATGCCTTTCATAGCAAAACAAAGTTATTAGATCAGTCAATGGTTCAAATGCAGTTTTTACCTCTTGTGACATATTTACATAAGCAGCATCACAATATTGAAATGCTAAGCCTTACACAGGTTCATAGATTAGTACCAGGCTAACTGCACTTTCAGGCCATTTTAAGCCTAGTCAGTTAGGCCCCATGTGAGTCTCAAACCCTACACCTTGTGCCTGTTAAGGTAACCACCTTAACCACTATGCCAACCTCCCATCTAGCACTGTGGCAAATATTTGCTGTTTATACTACTTTATATTTTAAGATTACTTGGACTATCAAAGATGTCTGTGGCATTTATTCAAATGTCAAAAAAAATTTTTTTCTTGTAATTCTTGTAAAGTATCAGCACATTTATCAAAGTGTAGGGGCTGCCAATTCATTTTGGACTACAAAAATATACTTTGAACAAAGGCCTGCAATTTAGCAACTGCTTTAGTTGTAGTTATAGAATTCCTTAGTATACTGTAAAACAAGCCATGAGATGCACACAAATGAGAGCCATTCCAGAAATAAAAGAAGCAGTCCTGTTAGACACAGTATATAAGATGACAGTGACTGACACTAATTTCATTATATATCAATGGCATGGGGATATACCACTACTTCCTTATGTCTAGCATGACTCATATAAAGCAGATTTGAAATGGATTATGTGAAAGAGAAAGGCTTGAAGAAAAATAAGATCACGTTGATATGTCAAGCTCCACTGACAGCCATTTTGCAGGAAACATTAAAATTCTATAAGAAGTAATAAGAGTGAGTGTGAGATGTTAAAATAACTCAGAAAACAGAGACAGAGTGAAAAAAATTGATTTTTTAGTTCTGATGTTGAGTTGTCCTTTAAGCTTAAAAGTGGGTAGCCTTTTCCTTCCTTTGATACCAAAGTGAAGAAATGAAAGTTTTATAAGGTAGAAGAAGGTTTCAGGTACCTACAAAGTACTGTAATCATACTGTAGGGAAAAAACAACCTAAGAGATGAGTTAAAATGTAGGTGAAAGTGGATTTTTCCTTTAGTTTATATCTTTTTCCCATCACATTTAGTGTTCATGTTATAGCATTTATATTCAGTCTGGCATTCAGTAGACTGTTGTGAATGAGTTACAAATGCATATTTGTCTATATATAATATCCAGTTTATTCTATTTTTGCATGCACTTGAGAGGTAATTCATTCTTTGCCATTGTTATTTACAACAGGAAGCTAAGCATTAAGTCCACCTGTTACTCCTTTATTTGGGGATTTTTCTTATTGGGCACAGAATCTGTAGTACCTTTATACACTAAATTGCTATGAAAGTAATCTAGTAATTGTCTAAATTAGGCTGAGTCATGCACTTTAGTTGATTTGATGGAGAAAAAAATGTATGCTGCTTTACCTTGGGTAATTGCAACCCCAGATAAAGCCCGTTCTTCCCTTTAATACACTAAGACACAGAAAGAATTACATAGAACAACAAGGTGTGATATTACGAACAGACTATTATACTATCACTACTTTTTTCCTTGTTGCTATATTTGCTTGCAAAGAATGATTCAGAAACCTAACTGACAAGACAGATTGTTTAGGGGTAATTAGAGCATAAATTGTTAATTTATTTTGGTTTCTAAATGTTATGACTGTTGGTATTCTACTGTCATTGTTATTCAACAAATAGGTTCATAGGTGAATACCAGGCTAACTGCCCTAAAGGGCCATTTTAAACCTAGCCAATAACTTGAGGTCAGACTAAAACCCTGTACCTTGTATTTATAATTCAAAGACCTAAGCCATTATGTTAAACTGACTCCCCACTTATTTACAGGGGGGACTAGTTTGAATAGAACAGAAAATGACTATTACCAATCCATCTTTAAAGGTGGACCTTTAATTTCCCCTGGGAAGTCCCTGATTATCAGTTTTATCAGTATCCACTGTAAGATTACAAATATGGTACTGATTGGGTTAACAATATATTGAGAACTATATTGACAGTGCAACCCTACTCACTATTATAGGTATTGATATTATATTCAGCAGCATGGTGTTATGGAAAGCTCTGGTGTTAAAATGAGTTTAATATCTGCAGAGGTTATATCACCTTTAGATATAGTCATCCAGATGATGCACTGTATTTGGACCAGATCAAAGAATTTAGTAGTATTTCAAGCTGATATCATCATTGACAGGTTATTGTAATTAGAAAATGAAGTCCTTCATATAATGGATTCATGACTGGTGGAGAGGCAGAACACCGGGAGTATAAAATTCTGATAATCTGTCTGATGTGGTACATAGAATCAGTGGGTTACCAGATAAAACACCTGGTCCACATTATTTTGTGGTCTGTACTTTACATTTATAAAGCTTACCACAGGTATCTGGATAGCTATATTTGTTGATGTATGTTAGCCAATAAGTTATATGATTTGGTAAGGTTAAACTGTACTCCTTAACAACCTACTACAAGGTGACATGTTCTTCAATATCAGCAAATGCTCAGTTTTGCACAAACAAAACTTTGGGAAGAATCCACATTTTAGCTAAATGGAATTTACTCAGGGAAAGTAGGAATATATTTTCCCACTTTGATGTTCTTTTCTTTAATTGTATCTATACACAGTGGTTAGAGATTTGGATATCAGTAGGGCAGCAGCAGACAAAGTCAACTTAATACCTAGGTATTTGCACCAGGTAATCTACAGAGCAGCTTGGCTACACTCCTGCACAGTACCAGTGTTCTCTTGTTAAGTGGGCAAAACCATATTTTTTCTTTATTAATTTGAAGTCCTGTGGGTTCACTAGCCTTTCCAGGGCCTTAAAGACAGCATTGAACTGAATATGTTGCAAACTAAGCCATAGGACACAATCATCTGTGAACTGTATTGTGAAATTCAGCTGAGATGCCCTATAACCAATTTTAAAAGGCTGGAGATTGTCTTGCAGTTAGCCATCCACTGTGGCTACAGCCAAAACAAATAGGGGGAACAGTGGGTATCCTTGTCTCATTTCCCTTCTAAGTACAACCCCTTTCACACTGATTATTGCCATTGGATTTATATATAGTAGCTGACACCAAATTATTAACTCCACGGGAAAGGCCAAATAAGACATGGTTTGCCATATAAATGAACACTTTATAGAGATGAAGGTCTTGTGAAAGTCTATCAAGAGCACTACATCTGGTATATCTAGTTGTTGACAAAGAGCCTGGTTATTAAGCCACAATAATTACTTCTGGCCCCCCTTGTGTACACATAATAAAGCCTAGATGGTTACCCAAATATATGAAGAAGGCAAACCTCCGGCCACCATAAAAGTAGCTTGGTAAATATCTTAAGATCTGTATTCACCAGGGATATTGGATGCAAATTGTTACAAACTTTCACGTCCTTGTCAGATTTCAGCAGGATAACTAATTTGACTCTAACTAACTCTTTGGGGAACATCCCACCTGTTATAACCTGATTCTAAAAGTCAAACAGGAAACCATCTAAATGCTCCTTGAGGTATTTGTAAAAATCTATACTAAGACCGTCCACCCTTAGTGTACTCCCTCCTTGGAGACCTTTCATTGCCTGACATATTTCCTGCACAGTGACAGTTTTGAAATGACCACTACTATGTCCTCTGGTACTAAGCTTAAGGATGCCCACCCTTCCCCTAGTTGATCCTCCCTATCTGAACTTATTACTTCTTTACCAACTGAGCTCCCATTCTCCTCAGCTAAAATAGCCACTATCTCCGTTGGGTTCATGGAAAGTAAACATGCTGTCCCTCAGAGCTCTGATGAAATTTGTTTGCTTTCACATTATATTTTATTGACAGTACCTTATTTGAAATTATATCCTTTGTACAGTGAAAGAGATTAATTCTTTGCCATCTTTCTGCTATCTGAGTGAATTGTACCCAATTATATTTCTACTGCGCACTTTAAATTGCATATCTGGTATTTATGTCTTCACAGCCACTTGGCTCTATACTTGCATGCAGTCTCTTCGATTTTCTTTTCTAGCTCATCTAACTGTGTCATTATGAACTCCTCTCTTTTAGATATGAGGATTCAACCAAATTCTTTGCATTTGTCCTTACACTACCCAACTACTTCATCTTTTTTCTTCCTCATGACAGAAGTTAACTTAGTAGTCGTTGCTTTTCTTCCATAAGATCTGCAAGTTCTCCTTACTCTTCAATAAAAGAGCATCACATCCCAAAAGGACTAAGCCCATGCACCCCTGGCCTGAGTCAAACCATGATAGCTATCATCTTATGGTCGGACAGGCCACCGCCTTAGTCTGGGCCTCCTGAATCATAATTAGGTGCTGCCTAGTAACCATCCAAAAACCAAAGATACTCATGACTTCCTTCACATAGAAAGTTGAGTTTAATACCCTGGGATGAAATATGTGGCACACAACCTCTGGTTCCCTTAGCACTATTCTCACCCTCGGTAAACATATTCTCCCTGCCGAAATCCTGTATATTGCGACATTAAAGTCTCCACCTATTAACAAAGGATGTTACCCCTTGTGAGCTTTTTGGATTGCTCAAAAGAAGCTTGAGACAGGCTCTATATCATTCTCATTAAGCTCATAAAAATTATCTAACATGACCAGTCCATGGGGTATCTGGTAGACTGCAATAATTCACCTCCTCTGTCTGCCTCTGATGACTTCTTTTCCTTCTAGTTTAATGATGTTGTTTATAAAATGTTCCCAGACCCCACCCTCATTTAGCTATTGCCCCACTAGCATCAAACAGTTGCCCTTCCATCTTGTGAATGTCTGTAGTCCCTGCTTACATTTAATCTTTGTTTCCTGACTTATTAAGCATACTCTGTATTGCACTGTCTTTTATCACTGTCGAAGCTCCCTAAACATTCCATCGTATGCATTTGATTGAATCATGTCTCCTGGTTGAGGATGCAGCTATACCTTCTTGGTTCAAACTCAGTTTGGTCTTAATCACTGGTCTGGAATAAGCCCTGGCTGTCAACACTTAATCTTTGACAGTGCTACATCAATGGACTGGATCTCAAACAAAAGTACCTCCCAATTAATCTGCCCCAACCATGCCCAGAACTCGAAACATAAATCCCTCACAGCAAACATGTTCATTGCCTTCCATCCCCCCAACTAAGACACCCCACATAGACTCAAACTGAAAGCAGACTGAATGGAACAACTTATTCTATCCACTATATTACCCATTGGAAAATATTTTTTGTTTTCAATCATACTAGCCCCTTTAACATGCACATGATGTGCACCATTGTGAACTGCATATAATACCATAACTAGTCCCAACAAAAAACTAAATTCATGAAATGAAAATGATAACAAGCAATGTAAACAGAGTACCTGAAAATCCATATCCCCTTGTAAGCCAGCATTGACAAATCACCCAGTAACACCCAGTAACAAAGAAACATTAGAACCCTCCCAGTCTAACCCCTAACCAAATCAGTTTAGTAGCCATTGTCACCCACAGAATCACACTTCATCCTGCATGATCAAGGTTGAAACAATATGTTCTAAAGGCCCCTTTTGATCGGAGACACTGTCTTGCATACAACGGTTGTCAATTAATATCCATCACCATTGTCTACAGTGAGGTCCGGCCAAAAAGAAATAAGCACCATGTAGTGCCCAATGTCACGGCATGATGAACTTCCCCCCATAAACTACATATTGACTGGATGGGATGCAAGCCATGAACTTTCCATAGTGTCTGTCTCCTCCCCATACCTTTTATCTGTTCAGATTTTCACAGAATGTCTAGACATTTGGTTCATATTTCTGGTTTGCTCCTCATAAAATTTAGTTTTTCGGAAAATCACTGGCAAATCATTGAGGATTAAAGTTAGAAAATAATGACAGACATTTCAGCTTCATACTTCATACTCCATAATATTCCTGCTAATGCAAAATCTGTAGCTCTATCAACTTTCTAAGTTTGTGAAAGCAATAGTTAAAAATTGTACCTATTTTTGGGCCTTTGTCCCCCCATTATATATGTCTTTGTCCAGATTTCTTGCACTTAGAGGTTGAGAGGTGTGCTCCTTCATGATATCTCTGAAGCTGACAAAGAGGTCTCTTGTTCTTCCCTTCATCCTACAATGTAGGCCCCATTTTAGCATTTCAAACCTGTAGCATCAATAACACTCCACTGGGAATAATTTCAGTTGTTTTGGCTGCTTTTTAATTAAGTCAGTCTCCCTGTGATTTTCCTTTCAATCTTACTTTACTGGGTTTTTGGCAGGGGAAATGGAAGCAGATATGAACACCTTTTTGATAGCTGCACTGATTGCCGTGTTCTCCTGCAGCACTTCCACATAAGTCAAAGCTTTCCTTTGGGTGGCATTCTTTAAGAATTTGTCTGCCTCCATAGGCTAGTAAAATTGAAAATGTTGACATTTTTTGTTATCCTCAGTGAGCCAGGGAAGTATAGACTGACTGTATAGCCCAAGTCCTTGCACATACAAAGAAATGGGTCTATACTATAAGCACGAAACCTGAAATAGGCAAACACCAGAAGAGCGACACATAAACGTCGATCAACAAATAGATGAAAAGATGGAAACGCTGAAATGCACAATGCCAAACAGATTCCCGGAAGCAACAGCACCATACACATAAGTAAACCCAAAGTAAACAAACACAATGCAAAACACTTTTATTAACGTGTTTGCAGGTGCACCCTCCACACCCCCTACTTATATATACCAACTCCGAGACCACTCTACAGTGGGGAAAAGGATATATTTCCTCATCCCCCACAATCACCCTGCTGGCCAGGGAAATCCATTCGGTGTTGTGTCTTTCGGCGTTTCCGTCCTACGCTCTTTTTGTAGATCGATGTTTATATATCGATCATATAGGGTTCGCCTATTTCGTCTTTCCAATAAGGACCCCAAAGAAATGGCATGATCTGCTTCTGTTTCACATACGTGAAAACACTGTAGTCAGGAGCCAATTGAACCTGGTGTCCTGTACTTGTAAGTGAGGAACCCCTGGCTCTGGCAACCTTTAAGGTGACTTCTTTGTCATTGTAGTCAATGCATTTAATAATAAAGTGGCAAGGCACAGTCAGAGCTTTATTCTTTGAATTAATCTGATGTGCCCTTTTGAGAATTGGATTTCTTCCCTTTCCTTGAATCTTATGTAACACCTTCCTAATGAAATTGAAAAGGGTCCAGACCCTCACTATTTTCATGGAGGCTGAGTATTCTCAGATTATTTCACTGGGCTGTGTTTTCAAGGTCATCCACCTTGAGTTCTAACCTGTGGTAATGGACCTGGAGCACTTGTATATGGTTGGGGTGCACAGCTGATATAGTCCTTTGCTCGTCCATGTCCTTTTTTTGTTGCACTAGAGATAGGCTGATGAATTGTAGAGTCTTGGTATGGTTAGTGGTGATTAGTTTAGTTTGCTGCATATTACCAAATGTTACTAGCAGTAGACTAATAAGTGCCTTTAAGATTATGCCGATCACTTTCAGTTCATCTGTCACTACGCTTACTTGAGCCATGATGACTGGGCCACTATATATACCACACACTCTGAATTTCCAGCTCCAAGAACTTTGAAATGAGGGCTTCTTGATCTGCATTAACTAAGCCACACACCTACATGCCCTTAATACAGCTTTCTAGTCTGCCACCATTACAGTCCACTAAACAGAATGCTGTTAACTAGATATTTGCTAAGCTATAGCAGTGGAGCTCCTTGGGTTTCACTCCCTCACCATGCATGTGCCCATGCACACCACAATTGTTAGTGTACATTTAAATTGCTAATGTGAGTGTGTGTAGAACCACTGCTTTTTGAGAAGAAACTGAAACTCACATAGGACTGAGTCTTTTCGAGGCTCAAAAAGAGACACAGGTTACCTTGGAGTCACCTGTAGGCAGCTGTGTATAGGTAGAGTGATGCTAATCTTTTGGGATAATTGAGGGATTTAAGGTTTTTAATTTTCTTGGATAAAATGGGGCTTTTCCAACTTAAAAAAATGCTTGGATTTGTTCTTACAAAAGGGGCACTGTATTCAGTGATGGATCTGATAAGGGAATTCAATGGTAAGGTGACTTCTTTGAATTTATATACTGTTGTATATCATGCCTGTTGTTTTATATCATGACAGATGTTCAAATTATGGGTGGACTTAGTAAACCTACCTAGTCCGCATGTATATATTTTTATGAATGCATAGCCAGTTATGGCTTCAAGTACTGCTTTTTATTTATTTTTTGTCAGGGGCATGTCAAGGCCTACTACAAACGAATTGCTTAACCCTACATGCGGATGGGCACTGTGAACACCATGGTGAAGGATTTAGTTAAGTCACTGCAGACAGAGACCCAAGGCTTGAGCGTATTTCTTCAGAGCATGACAGTAATATGCAGGCGGCACCACATATTATGACATCATAGCAGACTGTCTAGTTATGGAGGAGGCCAAGGAGCTGGTACTTACCGCAAGAACATGTAGTACAATCGCAGTGATTAACATTACCTTCAGAAATATTGGTACATTAACTGCAGTTCTAAGTGTTAATGAAAGTCACAGTTATTGTGATTGTCTTTTAAATAGTCATTTCATATTCCTTCATGTCTCTCCCACATGTTCTGCCTTTCTCATAGGCTGAATAAGATAAAATGATATCTTAAACTGAATATCTGTAATGGATAATGTGAGTCACGCTTTCAATGTGTCATAAGGGGCTTTCACCATGTGAAAGTTATTTCTTTAAAGTTCTATTAATTTTATTAGTTTTTGCAATATTCATTGTGGTGAATTCATTTCTTTTTCATGTTTAGTGGCTGTCAACATTATTTTAGAAATTTTTTTTTTCCTTGTCTACAATTACTATAGTGACATAAATACAAATGCTGCAGAGATCTTTCCATATTTTCATCTTACATAATGAGTGAACATGTACTAGACATGCCAAATAAGACAAGTAGCCCATCCAGGAAGATGTTTGTAGAAATATGTGTTTGTTTGTGTCTTTCAGCTTTTCCCGGTTAGGGGTCGCCACAGCGGAACTCCGGTCCGCTAATGATTGGTAGTGGATTTTTACGTACCAGCCCTGACGCACAACCTTCAACGAAGGCACACCCCATTCATGTATGCCTCCACACAGAAGACGGTCTAGCTGAGAATCGAACGGGACAACATCTTGCTATGAGGCGACAACACTACTGCAGCACCAAATATGTGTAATCTTCTTAATAAACAAAAAATGGTAGAATTCTATAAATCCAAAGATGCACTTTCTTTAGAAGACTTCAAAGATAAAAGGGAAAATCCTTTATGAACCTATAGATATGTTAATTGGTATTCAAATAAAATTGAAAATTCAAGTTCCATGGATCTAGACAACTGGTACTTTTGTATGCAAAAGCCAAGAACTACCTAATTTAAACCCTATAAATCATGTTAAATAAAATTTTGTCATGTGTTATATATTTGACCCATGCTTACAGTCCTTAGTGGTACCATTTCACAAGGGGAATAACAACATATCTAAATGATTTTAAATCTGTTGGTCTGAACAACATATTTACATATAAAAATAATTAACAGAACAATAGCTTATCCAAAATTACACAGAGGATCTATTTTTGTTTTACATAGAGCAGTATGAGTATCTTCAGGGTAAAGCTTGTTTTCTGAACTGGTCAGCATTCTTTAAAGAATTTGAAGAATTAACACACCACTGAATTAAGTGCTGGCTAAATCTTATTACATTATTCCACATAAGGGAATAATTGATATATTAAAAGTAATATATGTCAATCCACATGTCATTCAATAAGCAAACCTGTGTTAAGCAACAGTACAGCACATGTTGGGGGGAGTTATGTTTGTCCTGATAGAGGCTTACCAGTGGTATCCCACACAGCTCTGTATTGAAGGTACTTCTATTTATATTATTTTAGATACAAAAGTATTAAGTAGGCTAGGGATAACCAAGTATGTTGATGTCTGCAAACTAAGTAATATAATTATTCAATAAAATATGGCAAAGTTCACCAAGATGATCCACAGAAGTTCACTGCTGATGCAGTGATAATGTTCTCACCTTCAATGTTCAGCAAATACATCATCATAAGACTTAACAAAAAGTCACAAATTATGATTAGAAAATAAATGGGCAAATAATAAAGACTGGAAATACCATTAAATTATTTAGGAACAAGAACTTTGACTAGACTAGTGTGTAGCCTCCAAAGACAGATAGGCATATTTTCCAGGCTAACATATCTAATTCTTACAGTCAAGATTAGTCTGTCATATGTGACCATGGTACCACTTTACATCTAACTAGTCTGACATCTCCGAATATAATGCTACATTTTCTAGTCTTCAAGCCAGCCAACTAAACAAAATTTAAATGGTATGTTACTAAAACAAAATATAGGGTTAGAAAATTTGAAGTAATCACAAAGGTTTCAGGAAATGTCATCATATTCTGTTTCATAAATGTTACTTTGATTTGCCCTCTGTTTGGTCTATAAGGCAAAAACATCTTTTCTTGCAATGCACTGCCAGGGGAGTAAAATTCAAATGTGGGAAGCTAACATTAAAAGTAAACATATATAAAAAAAGTGACACATCATTGTATAACACATTCCAAGATTATGGAATAAGCTTTCTCCCCTGGTCAGCAGACAATCATTAACTTTCTTTTAAAATAATTTTGATATATTTATAGGAAGCCAAAAATATCCACATGAGATTTCAGCAGTCAACCATCTTAGAGGTAAGTAGGGCATAAGCTTAACAATCATATACTCCAAGGTGATATCTGCCTAACATATAACACTGTGTCAAACCCAGAGCTGTTGGACATGCTACACCTAAAGAAATCCCAATCCCTCCGAGCTACATACTTTAGGGACCTAAACCTTGTCACCACAATAAACAGGACATGCTGGAGGGATAGATTCCTATCCCAGAGACTTCCCATACTCTGGAACAGGCTACCCATCTATGTCAAGCAAAGTTTTTCATTAGCACTCTTCAAGAAAAATCTTGATGAGTGGATGGGAAATAGGAAATATACCTAGGGGATCACTTCTGTGTCTCTGCTCGACAGTGGCACAGGAAAATAACTTTCTTGGGTGGCGTAAGCCAGGGAAACTTGTTGGCTAGACTTACGTAGGCCCTTGGGCCGATAGCCTAGTACCTACCTATGAACCTATGAACTATATCTGTTAACCTATGAAAATTGTGCAAAGTCTCTACTAGAAGCCTTATAAAGGGAAACGAGGAAAGTTTAATATATACAGTCTTAAGGACAAGAAATTAAATGGCACGCAGCAGAAATATTTATGTATTTAACCATCTACAAGGAATTTATTGAGCATAAGAGGTTATAAAATGCTACAAATGTATCTAACCAATGAGAGAACATAATTTAAAGTGGAAGATGAATGGTTTAGGGGTGATACAAGGATTTTTTTACAAAAAAGTCAGTGTCAGTGGTGCAACAGGTAGCATGCTGGCTGTTGCTCCAGAAGGCTGTGAGTTTTATTCTCACAACAGATAGAGCAATTGCTGACAAAATGGTAAAGAAAAATGGGGGGGTATTGCACCACTGAGTGTGCCATCCTTTGGATGAGGTGTTAAACCAAGGTCCCATCTACTTGAGCTGGTGATAACTCAGGTGGATATGAAAGATCCTATGGCATCTTTTGTAAAGAGTAGGGGTCCTTTATTTAAATACAAAAACAACTCTTATTTACAACATATTTACATATTCAACAAGTACTTACAAATGTACAAATATATAGATATACAAATCTATTTACACATATTCATAATTTCCTTACAATTATACATGTTCATCCTTATTAGTTCCCCATTCATTTTTCATAGCAACCATCTAATTTTACTTAATATTGTTTTCAAAATCCATTTGCCATTAAACATAATTTCATTTTTTCTTTCATTCCATATCACCCACATGACATAAAATAATATTGTATCTATTCTTTTACCATATTCTTTACTTCTATTCATATAACACCTATATTTAATCATATTCATGCTTATTTTATCCACTTATTCTATATCTGAAAAAAATCTTCATTACATAGTTTCCCTATAGCTTTTTATTTTTACTCTTTTACATTTCAAAAAATCATTTCATAGTTTTTTCTTCTTCTTGACAATGTAAACATATTCTATCAGTTTCCTTTTTATATGTCACATTTCCTTTCACTGTCAATTTATCTATTACTACTTTTCCCAAAAAAGCTTGACATTCTGCTTTCTGATTCCACCATTTGTATCTTATTTTTATAGCTTTAAAATTTTCACCTGTTAGATTTTTCCACGGTTTTACATAGTAATGTGTTATCATTACATTCTTTTACCAGACTTTTCTTTTTCTATATTATTGATTTTTGTTTTCCGCAAAAATATATATATATTTTTTGGTAACATGTTATTTCTTCATTTATACACTTTTTCTTTTACTTCTTTTTACCATACCCCAAACATTATTTTTATTTTATTTATTTTATTTTACATTTGTTTACCGGGATAGTCCGACTGGACACAGGTCCATTTTCAGCGGAGGCCCGGGGAGAAAAGCTCCATAAATAATTACTTTACATTCCCTTGGTTAACATTACCAGTAAGACAGAACCTTAGTTAACATTAGTATGATATAAGACAGTATTCATGGAGACAGTTACAAAGTTAGTTACATTACAATAGTAATATTTGCAGATAGTTGCAAAGTTAGTTACATTACAATAGTAATATTTGCAAGGTATAGGATATTTTGGCTCAGAGTACAGTATGTTTGTTGAATATGGATAAAAACAGTAGCTTAATATGAGATTTGTAGTAGTATTTGCTAAAATTGGTGCAAAAAGGTGTAAGATGGTAGAGCATAATTGGTGTTATAGCTTTGTGTCACTAAGCTATTAGTGGTTGAGGACAATGGTGTTTGTTTAAGTGAGTACTAATAGTCGTGACTTGTTTGGTCTAGCCTGGGGGAAGACATGGACATTGCCAGTTTTGCATAAAATGTGATTTGATGTTTTTTTTTCAAGAGGGAAGCTAAGGATATTGAGATTAGGTGATTGGGTAGGAGGTTCCAGGTTTTAGCAATACAGCAGGTGTAGATGGATTTGCTACCTTCATTTTTGTGCTTGGTGACCTTTATGTGGTTTTGTTGTGTTGATCTTAGGTTTCTGGAGGGAGTATAGTGTTGAATTAATTGCTGCAAGGCTGGGGTTTTCATAGGAAGATAGTAAAGCTTATGGACAGTGGTGAGTTGGTTGAGTAGAAGGATTTGGGGTAACTAAAGCCAGTTGGGTTGCTTGAGGGATTGGCAGTGATGGGACCTATATGTGGCTTCATTAGAAAATTTGGCAATTTTGTTGTAGCATGATTCAATTTTTGAAAGTTCTGCTTGGTGAAGGTTTGTTAAGATTGGGGAGGCATGCAGAAGTATAGATAACAGATGGGTTCTGGCTATGGTGGCTTTTGTGTGCCTGGTCATGTAGTTGTGGTTTCTATAAAGGAGTCCGATCTTTTTATTGACTTTCTTAATTGTTTGAGAGATATGGATGCCATATTTAAGTTTATTATCAATTACTACTCCTAACAGCTTGGTGTGAGGTGTAGGTGTAATGGTAGTGTTGTTTTTGGATATTATTGAAAAGTTATTGTTTATGGGGGGGGTCTACTTGGGCTAAAAATAATAAGTTGAGTTTTCTTTGGGTTAACCAACAATTTGATGTTTGTGAAACATTCTTCGGCAAGTGTAAAATTATTTTGTGTTATAATTTGGAGCTCATCAAGGGTGCTAGCAGCACTTATTATAGTGGTATCATCTGCGTATTGGACTATTGAGGCAGAGGGTAGGGATGGTGCTATGTCATTAGTAAATAATGAGAAAAATACTGGGCCAAGGATGGATCCTTATGGTACACCAATGGTTATTGGGAGTAGGGGCGACAGTTGGTTTACCCAGAGAACAGCTTGTTGTCGGTTAGATAAGTAGCTACTGAATCAGGATAAGGTGGAAGAGTTTATGTTAAGAGTGGCAAGTTTTTCTAGTAGTAGACTGTGGTTCACCATATCAAAGGCTTTTGATAGGTCTAGGAATACTGAGGATACAAACAAGCTGTTGTTTCTGTGGGTATTAATATTATCTGAGAAGGATAGCAATGCTGTGGTAGTACTGTGTGATGGTCTGAATCCATGTTGGGATTGTGATAATAGAGTGTTGTGAAGCAGAAATGTCATTAGTTGTGAGTGGACTACTCTCTCTAGAATCTTTGATAGGGGTGATAGTATTGCAATAGGGAGGTAGTTAGTAAGTTCAAGGGATTGTCCCCCTTTATGTAATGGTATTATGTGTGATATTTTCCATGATTTAGGTACTTTGGATTCAGTTATAGATCTGTTGATGAGAATGGATACAGGATAGGCTATGGCCTCTGCAGTGATTTGTAGGAATTCTGCTGGTAGTTTGTCTACTGCTGGGGTTGTTGGCTTCAGTTTTTTTGAGGAGTTTGGTAATAGTTGTAGTTTTGACTGGTTCTAGGGAAAAATTATGTGTATTATCATCTGAGTTGGAGGGGGTGGGGGTTGTAGTTGATGTTGTGTGAGAGCTAGTTGTTTGGGTATTGGCTAGGGCTTAGATGGTTTCAGTAAAGTATTTGTTAAAGTGGGTGGAGATGTTATGTAGATTGTTTGGTAGTATAGTTGCAGGATTGGTAGGTTTTCCAGGGTGTAATAGGTTGTTAATTGATGCCCAAAATTTTTGAGGGTTGTGAGAGTGTTTTTCCTGTAGTTTTTTATAGTATGTAGTTTTGTCAATTTTTATGTGTTTTTTGGCTTGATTCCGTAATTCATGATATTTTTGTTTTAGACTTGGGGTTTTGTGTTTATGGAATTGCAGCCAGGCTTTGTCTCTTTCTTTCATTAGGGATCTGGTGTCTTTAGATAGCCATGGTGCAAGGTTGGTTTTAATTCTAGTGGTTCTAGGTGGAGAATGGGAGTCTAGGATGTTCAGAAAGGTTGTGTTGAAGTATTCTACAGCTTCATCTAGTGGTAAGTATTTTAGCGGAGTCCATATACATGATTTGAGTGAATTTATCAAGTTTTGAGCTATAAAGTACTTTTTGTTTCTTATGACCCTGATAGCTGGTTGTTTATTTATTTGGGGTCGGTTCCTAATTAGGTATGTTGGCTGATGATCACTAAGGCTGTCAGGGAGACATCTTGAGAGATGGACTTGAGTGGGGTTGGATACTAGTATCCAGTCTAGGATTGATTGCCGCTTTGAGGTTTTGTCTATTCTTGTAGGGCTATTAATAATTTGGGTAAAACCATGGAGGTTTATATGGGTGGTGGGGTTGTGATTGTTACAGTCAAGCCAGTCTATGTTAAAGTCATCTGTCAGAATGGTTTTCTGTGGATGAGTGATTTTCATCCAATTTAGTAGGTTTTCGAGTTCATTATTGTTGTTGCCTGGTGGTATGTAGCCTCCAGCTAATAAGGTTTGTTTATTGGGGTTAAGTTTGAGTGTAGCTAATATTAGTTCTATATTTTGGATTTCTAGAGTGTTGTATTCAATTTGTTCTATTGAGAGGGGGCTTTGGAAAAGGATGGCTACACCCCCTCCTTTTTTGCTTGGCCTATCTTTGCGTATGATATTATAGCCAGGGGCAGTTATTTCATTACTGTGGTGGATGGGCTTAAGCCAAGTTTCAGTGAGTACTATGATGTCAGGTTTGTGTAGTGCTAGTAGGGCATGTAGATCATGTGTCTTGTTGAGAATGCTTCTTATATTAATGCTTAGAAGGAGTAGGGATGAGTTAGGCCGGATATGTATTGGATTGGGGTTAGTTGGGTAAGAGCTATTGCAGGTGTTGGGACCTGGATTTGGGTGAATGTCACCACAGCATGAGAGTTTTTGCAGTATGTAGATGAAGAGTTTGTTTAGTTTGTGAGTTAATTTGGTTATTTTATTGTGTGAGTTGTTTTGGAGTTTATAGGTATTAATCCCATAAATATAAGAAGGTGATGTAGAGGGGTAGAGGTCACTTAGAGTTACTGGTGAAGATATAATAATGGAGGTGGTTGTAGTTGAGTCAGTTTGTCATGGTGGTAGAGGGCTGATATACAGATGTGTGTGATAGGATGAGCACAGGGGTAGGAGAAAGAGAGAGGAGAGGCCTACTGAGTGTAATAGGATAAGTGGAAGGTGTTTGGTTGAATTTTGGACCATATTGTTCAGTTGTGAAGGTGGGTTATGGACTAGGATTGAGCTAAGATATGGTAGAGGTTGAGTTTGAACAATGGGGTGTGTTCTATAATATGGAAGTGTAAGGATGGAGTTAGATTGTAGGGTGTGGTGTCAATTTGAATTTTGTAGAGAAGGATGTAATTGGCTGTAATACTGTGAGGGGGGAGTTGTGTGAAGATGGATGGGATGGGATGTAGTAATGTGAGGGGTAACTAACTGTACTACGTGATAGGATAGTTGTGTTGGGGGAGTGGTTAGGGGTGTGGTGTGTACCTACAAATGTAATTGATGTGGGGGTGGGTGGGAATGGGGTAGGGTAGGGGAGCGAAGTGAGCCCGAGCGTAGCGAGGCGAATGTAGCGGGGACAAACCGAGCCAGTCCCACACTAGCAAAAACAATCAGCTCCACAGGTAAGTGTGTTATTAATGTAGCTTTGTGGAAATGCTGTTGGTCAATTAATTTAAGTGTAGAGTACCCTAGTTCAATGGGGTTTGTTAGCTGCTCTGACAGTAACTTCTCGACTATGTCTTTGAGAGTTATGGCTATATCTAGTGAGAAGTGTTTTACTTTTTTCCCCTTTAGTTAAAGATTCTGATTCCCCGTTTACAAGGGGGCAGCTAGGAGAGAGGGTTAGCTGGACTATACTGCCATCTTGTGGATAAAGAGAGACAGCACACTCTCTAGTGGAGGGTGAGTAAATAGTTATATGAGGGCTAGGGTTTTTAGGGGGATGGCTGGTCCGGGCGGTGTGCAACCCAGTTAGTTAACAGTTTCAGGGGAGAAATACAGTTCTAATACAATAGGTTGACATACTTTTTTTTAAAAACACTTGACAATTGGAGGTCTTGTTTTGGTTGGAGGGTTGAACAGCTGCGCTACTATCTTCGTGACTAAGGAGTAGCAGAAGGCAGCATCTTTCCTAGGTAGTCTAGCTGTAAAAGGAGGAAAGGAACATGTGAGACACTGACTACAGGATTGAGGCAGAGAGAAGAAAGGTGATAACAGTAGTGGTGTAGGTGCAGTAGAACAAGATATAGGTACTGAGGGTGGAGGTAAGAGGTGGCTGAAAGTGCTAGTAATAGTAAAGATGGGGGGAGAGGTAGGTAAAGAGGTTCTTAAGATAAGAGAGGTGTGTGTAAAGTAGGGCCTATTAGGAAGTAACAGTGAGGGGGGGGAGATGTGATTATTACAGTAATAACTATACAGCTATCGTAAAACACATTGCATTTTAAATTGCTGTAAGCCTCTACAATTGGGAGTACCCAGCAGTTAGGAATTAGTGGCAGTTGCAGTATATAAGCTTAAAATGTCTACACATGGATGTACCCAGCAGTGGAAAGTTAGCAGCAGATGCTCTATAGTTTTCTATAAATCTTACAAAATGTCATATCATTTAGTCAATAATCGACAGATGCTCTAAAAATGCATACAATGTTTCATGTTCACTAAACAATTACTAATATATTTGACAAACAACTATTTCTACAATGCTCTATAACACATAGAATATTACAATACCCTAAACATTAAGTTATAGTAGAGACTGACAGCAGTTTCTAATGTAAGACTAAAATAAACAGTACCTATTCTTTAACACAAGCATTCATCCTGATGTCAACCCTTGGGCGGGTATTAGAAAGCAGTGTGACTATAAATCCAAATACGTGTGTTATTTGTGAGCGGCTTGGTTACCGAGTGGGTCTAGGAGGCAAACATGGCATGCACAAGCCGATGTCGCCACCTTCTTTAAGGGTTTAATACCTCAAATGGGGTTTTTCAACAATACAGGAGATATTTAGGGCTGGGAAAATGTGAAGATTGCGTGGAGCTATGCCCGAGGTAGTTACTATATCCCCTTCTGGGACGGGTATCTGGCGGTCTAGGTTTATCCCCTCTGGGTTTGATTATATAGCGACTGGGTGCGCAGAGACTTAGACAGCACTCTGGAGACACACAGGGAAATCACTTTGGTGTCAGCGTGAACATGAACCAGTACCCAACTTTGAGCAGACCAGAGGTGCAAGCTTTAGTCTGCCACACTCATCAGCGTACGAGTGTTTGTCAAATCTCGTTACTGACGCATTGGCGTGTTGTGTAAAAGGGCGGCTTCCAACCCTATCTGCATGTAATTGTGGACTATTGGGAGTGTAGAACGGTGGTTTCCGTACACAGAGCTGTAGGGTACTGTGTAATTGCCAGGGTTTAAACCTTTCACGCTGTTAAAAGCCTATTAGTATGCCTATAGGGAATACCAGCAGCAGGAAATGCGCGGTAACAGTAGTAACTTGTTAATATTAATTGGTGGGGTTAGAGCGCCTCCACGCTGGTAAGAGCTTGTTTATATTCTTATCCTGAGCATAAGCAACGTGCAGTACATGGCAATAACAATCTCTTGAATAATAAACAAACAGACAGACAAGGTAAACCTTTCCATGCTGCTAGAAGCCTATCAGTATGCTTATCATGAATATTTAAATTCATACAGTTTTACTACTAGTCTCTCATCGTTTTGATTTATCCACTTTAACACTTTGTACAAATTTAATGAAGCAGCATATATCACTGGGTTAATTAACCTTAAACCCCCTTCCTCTTTATTTACATACAAAACATCTCTTTTTACTGGGCTTAATCTAGAACTCCATATAAATAAAAAAATGTCTGCAATAATTCATTTTTGAAATACTGTTGATAACATTAATACACTTGTCAAGTATGGTATTTTCCCATCAGTACAGAATTTATCCAATAAGCCTTTTTTTCTGAAAGATAATTTATGTGTTCTCCAGAAAAGACAGGCTTGTTTTACTTCTTCTATTTTTCTCACATTGAATTTTATTTTTACCTTTATACCCATTTTTTATACCTATCACAGAAATTTCATTCATTGTAAAGTATATGGCCTTATTTTTACTACATCACTTAAACCTTTACTTTTCCCTTTATGTAAAGCTGCCCTTGTCACCTCTAGATATTCATTTGTGCAAATTATTACTTTTTTATCCAAATTTTGTTTTTTTGCAGTTATTATAATGTTATCTGTATATGATATCAGAACTGAAATTCTTAACCCTTCAGGTATTATATACTCTACCTCCTTCATTTTGTAATTTATTTCACATACTATTGCAATCATAACTAATACACAGAGTATACAACTCCCTGTCTTATGACACTCTTCATTTGCACCTCTTGGCTTAACCAGCCGTTTACATACAATTTTACTTTATTATTACTACTAAGTGCTGACATACATAATTTACTAACTTTCTTAATTATGTTACATTATTTCATCATTCCCATAAGATTTCATGTCCATTATCAAATGCCTTATTAATGTCTCCTATCACAATTTTTGCTTCTTCTATTGTATTCATAATTCTTCTTCTTCTTTCGGCTTTTTCCCGGTTAGGGGTCGCCACAGCGGATCACCTTGTCCGCACATTGAATGGCAGTGGAGTTTTACGGTGTCGAGTTGCCAGCCCGGCGCCCAACCTTCCACAGAAGGCACACTCACACGCACACCTAGGGCCAATTTAGAGTGTCCAATCCACCTGCAGCATGTCTTTGGGATGTGGGAGGAAACCGGAGCACCCGGAGGAAACCCACGCGACCACAGGGAGGACATGCAGACTCGGCACAGAAGGCACCCCAGCCGAGGATCGAACCAGAGAACCTCTTGCTGTGAGGCAGCAATGCTAACCACTGCACCACCGTGGCTGCCCACTTCTATTGTATTCATAATATGATCCACAATTTCCCTATCATTATTAATTCTTGGCAACCTTTTCACTTTAGAGTATTTATACTATATTGCACTGCTGAATTTTTTACTGTGATAACCAGTAATAAGAATAGTAAATATGACTTTGTTTTTGTTTTTGTTAATGTTACCTTATTTGTTATCTTGTTAACATCATAGTTATATCTTGGAGCTTATCTCCCCAGGCCTCTACTGAAAATGGACATGTATCCAGTTAGACTAGCCCAGTCAACAAATGTAAAATAAATAAATAAATATTGACCATTTTAGTTTTAAATATTTTTGTATTATTTTCATGAAGAACTGATTATCATTATTAGTCAGTACTGCAGCTTTTAATTGTCTTCTCTCTTCATTTTTCCATGTCAGTTTTAGTATTCCGCTATGTAATCCTTTATACATAAAGACTTCATTTAACCATTCATTCAAAATCTTTAACATATATATATATATATATATATATATATATATATATATAGTTCACTATAGAATCCCAAAATACTGAAATCCCGAATTTCAGTATTTCGAAATTATATAGCTGAAACCTTTAAATACTGAAACCCCATAACTGCAAAATTTAAAATTGCGAACCTACAGTGCAAATACACCACACAGATACACATGCACACAATCTCCCCCCACAATCAAACAAACAATCCTACACTACAGACAAGCAGGGGGAAAGCCCCCCACATCCCTTACTTATATATACTAACTCCGAGATCGCACAATCACACACACAAAGGTAACTCACAGACCACATTTCACAGCCCCTTGCACACACACATCACAGCCAAAGCACACACTAACATACACTAAAGCCCCTAACCAAACACTCATAGGTACTTACCTACACTTACACCCATGCATTCACACACTGCAACACCCCCCTACTTATATATACTAATTCCGAGATCGCACAATCACACACACAAAGGTAACTCACACACACACATTTCACAGCCCCTTGCACACACACATCACAGCCAAAAACACACACTAGCATACAAAAAAGCCCCTAACCAACACACTCATACGTACTTACCTACACTTACACCTATGCATTCACACACTACAACACCAGAAGCTCCGAACTTTGTTATTTTGAATTTCACGCTTCCGGTGTTTCAGAATTTCAAGGCTTCGGTATTATAATTTTGAAATACTGAAAGTTGGGATTTCAGTATTTTGAAATTATAAAGGGAACCCATATATATATATATA